>NC_056738.1:84775760-84880296 GCF_019279795.1 Protopterus annectens | reverse complement strand
TATATATATATATATATATATATATGTGTGTATATATATATATATATATATATATATGTATATATATATATATTTATATATATATATAAAATGTTCATAGGTTCATACTAGGCTATCTGCCCTAGGGCATTTATAAGCCTAGCCAGAGTTGTGTGGCTTTCACCACCCCTTAGGTTGAAGAAAACTATACCCATTAGTTTGCTGTGCCTCTGTCCAGCAGTGATACAGAGATGATCCCCGGGGTAAAGCTACGATCTCCCATCCACTGGTCAAGATTCCTCTTGAAGAGAGCCAGTGAGGTGCTCTGTCTCACATGGACCGGGATTCTGTTCCACAGCATAGGGAGTCTCTGGGTGATGAATCTGTCCCTCCAGCACGTCCTATTTATATCCGTGTTGAGGTTTATTCTCTTGCTCTTGTGGCTCTGGTGGATTTGGATTTTTTGAGGTGGAGCATGTCCATTAATTCCGGGTTGGAGATGGCCTTGTATGTCAGGCATAGGTCACCTCTGAGCAGACGGTATGCGACTGAATAGAGCTGGAGTTTCTTCAGTCGGGCAGCGTATGGCATATTTTTGAGCCCCTTTATCCTTTTGGTGAGGAACTTTTGGGGTATTTCCAATTGCTGCAGGTGTTGGGTAAGATACATTCCGAATGGGGCATTGTACTCAATCATTGGTCTGATAAGTGAAGAGTACAGGGGAACAATGACCTCCCTTGATCTGGATGTGAATCCCTTCATAATCAGGTGGGCAATGTAGAAGGTCCTCCTAACCACTTTGGCAATGTGAGTGTCAAAAGAAAGGTTACTGTTAACTTTGGTCCCTAGGTCCCTGATAACCTCTTCTGTGCTTAATGGATTGCCACCCATGTGGTAACTTTGGGTTACCTTGTTTTTACCAAAGGGTATGACTATACATTTTTTGGCGTTTAGCTTAAGGCCATGGCTCTGGCACCAGTTATCCGTTTCTATGAGACCTCTGAAGGATATCTGTGTCTGATGGATTTTCAACTATGGCGCCCAGTTTGCAGTCATCTGCAAACTTTGTCAGCCACAATCCTCCTATGTTTGCCTGCACTTCTGAAAAGTAGATGCCGAACAAGAGGGGGCCCAGGACTGAGCCCTGTGGGACACCGCTTGTGACCGGCTTGGAGTCTGACATGGCACCAGCAACTCTAACCCTGTGTGGGTTCTGTCCTTGAGCCAGTTTGCAACCCATCTTGTGACATATGGGTTTACATTTAAGCTGGTGAGCTTTTCTATGATACCCAAGTGGGGTATTGTGTCTGAGGCAGTGTATGAGGGTTGTGAGGGTGGCCTAATGGTTAATGTGCTTGCTTTGCAAGCACAAAGTGCAGGGTTTGAGTCTCACAAGGGATAATTGGCTAGGCTTAAAATGGCTCACAAGGGCAGTTAGCTTAGTACTAATCTATGAACCAATGCTATGAACCAATGCAATATATATACACTATATACAATAGAAGTCACTACATCATCAAATGGAGTATAAAAGGTTTTTAACATCACTTAAGAAAGTGAGGGATAGTATAAGGGACATATTTTATGAAGAAGATAAATATAGAAATTCAACCACTTATTATACTTAATGTAATTAGGGAATACAATTAGATATATAAGGAGGAAAAAGGAAAAGAAGAGAAAAAAGAAAAAAACTAAAAACTGGTTATAATGCAGCTATTGCATAATATAAATTTGTCATATCATGTGAATGTACAGACTATCTTTCTTTGTTAAGAATTACATCTAGTAAGTAACCCCGATATTTCTGATAAGTGTTTCTTTTTTATTTTTGTATAAACTAGTTTGTGAGATGAGATATATTTAATAGCAAGGTTGCTAAAGCCTTCCCATGTAATTGGAGATGTGACATTCCAATTTTTAGTGATATAAAATTTAATAAGGGCACACGTCATGATAAGGACATTTTTTTTTATTTTTGGAAGTCAAGTCATGTTAATGTGCAATATAGCTTGTCTCCCATGACAGGGTTGATTTTTCATATCCCATCTTCTCTAACCTAGCTCTTAAAGAGCACCATAGGTTGTGTACCTTGCTACATTTCCAAATGACATGGAGAATATCTGCAGTTTGGTTTGGGCATTGAGGACATATAAATGAGAAGTTGGAATTGAACTTATTTAGTTTTGATGTGGTATAGTATACATTGTTATTTATCATAATTTGTGTATATAGCAGCTTCTTAAAAGGAATGAATTTTATCGTAATCTCAATGGCCAGTCTATTATTTTCATCTGTCAGAGATTGTTTTTTTTATTTCTTGCCAATAGTTTGAAAATAATAGAGAATTCTGGTGTTTTATGTTTGTTACAAGTTTATATGTCCTAGAAATTGTTTTCCCTTTCATCTCAAGGTTTTTAGTATTAGTTTTACTAAGTTAATATCTTGCAAGTTGACTTGTGTTTGTAAGAATTTAGTATTTATGAGATAATGGATTTGGGTAAGAATAACAGTATATTTCTTAGTAAGATTTAGTTCTAGTCTTATTTGTTGTATATTGGATTCTCTCCATTGGTATATTTCCCATACTGTGAGATCTTTTATCAGAGGGTAATTTGTTAGATTTAAGGGTTTATTGTTTATTAGTAGATTGGGATTTAGGTGGAGTGGTTGTATAAAGGCAAGAGCATCTAATAATTGCAATGATTTAAATAATTTCTGTTTTGTAAGAATCATGTATTTAATTAGTGGGTGTATATTCTTTGTAAATATGCCATTTTGATTTAGGTTTAAAAATGGTAGTGATTGGGATTTCAGTTGTTCAGATCAGATTTTGGTCCATTAGGGTGTCCAGGTATTTACATATGGGTCATGGCTTATTATCTGTATTAGTCTGTAGGCAGTAATTATACTATAATATAGTTTGAAATCAGGTAACCCCAATCCCCCTTTATCTTTGGTAAGTACAAGTTTGTCACATTTAATTCTAGTGGATTTGGGGTGCCATAAGACTCTTGATATAGCTTTTTCTATATCAAGAAAGAATTTTTGGGGAATATTTGAAAAAGTAGAATTAGTTTGCTGGATCTGTTGGGTCAGAATTCGGTTTTTGAATTAGCACTGTTTTGGAGTTATTTAAATAATCATCTGTTATTACACGTTGTATTATAAAGTTGAAAACTTTTAATAATACTTTGGAAATAGGTTCCAGGAATAGTTTATAAAATTCAGAGGTGTAGCCGTTGGGCCCAGGGGATTTACCCAGTTTGAGTTTGTTTCTTTCAGTTTTTATCTCATTTAGTTGCATGGGGTGTTTTGAGGAGTTTTTTTTTTTGATCTTCCGTAATTTGTGGAAATTTTATACTATGTATAAAATCACCAAAATTGTCTGTAGATGGTGACAAGGGTATGTTATATAGTTTCTTATATATGTCTTCAAAATTATCTACAATATCTTGGTCCTTGTGCTTCACCAGTCCTTCATACACTATTTCTTTAATTCTCGGTGGGACATTTTTTATGTTAATTAGTCTAGCTAAGAATTTAGAATTTTGTGCCCATTCTGAATATTGATATATTGACCTTAATTCTAACAGGTTTCTAGATAGTGTTTGTGTAATTGCTTTTGCCAGTTTATTACTTTTTCCTCCAGGTCTTTAGAGTATTTTTTCTGAAGTTCTAATTCAGCAATATTTATTTGAGTTTCTAGTTCCTTTTTAAACTTATTGTACTTTTTTTGAACCATGCAGATTTTTGGATACTTATATCCCTAATGACTGCTTTGGCAGCCGCCCATTGTATATCATAAGGAATTTGAGTAGATATAAAGTCATTTTGAAGTTGGGCTATGACATTCTGGATTTCCTGTGCTGTTTCTTGGTTTTGAATGATTTTAGGATTTAATGTCCAATTATTGAAATAGGGAACATTTTGTTTATATGTTTGAAAATGTATTAAGAGACTAATTTTTGAATGGTCTGAGATAGTTCTAGGTGATACAGCATAATTTAATCTGTTCAAAAGCAATGATTGGGAAATTAGAAAAGCATATATTCTGGACCAGGTTTTATGAGTGGCAGAGAAGAAAGTGAATCTTGATATTGTTTCATCATATCGGGATTTAATATAGGGGTCAGTTAATTCAAAAGTATTTTGTAATTCTTCAAGTGTTATAGTGGTATGTTGTGACTGCCTATTTTCATTATGTGATCTATCTTTGTCTAGATTTAATAAAGCATTCCAGTCCCCACCAATGATATACAAATGATTTGGGTGGTTAGCTAATATATTAAAGATTTTATAAATGAAGAGATGTTGATTAGAGCAGGGGCTATATATATTGAAAAAGAGTAAAGGTTTATTTAGGACATGATATTTGCTAGTAAATAATACCTATCTTCCATTAGAATCAGCTTTAAAAGAAGTAATTTCTCCTTGGAAAGATTTATTTATTATAATGCCCCCCCCCCAAGACTTATGGCCTGCAGCTAATATTTGCTTAACCCATTTCCTTTTCCTTTCCTTATCCCACAGTTGATCATCCAAGTGAGTTTCTTGCAGGAAGGTTACATCAGCCTTGCTTTGGTATGTGAGATGCATGATTAAATCTCTTTTTTATCCACTATCCCTTTAACAGTCCATGAGTCTATTGATACCATGTCTTAATTTACTTATCATGATGTTCATTGCCTGATAAGCAGAGAAATAGTAATAAAACCTGCTGTTAGTGTGTTAAGCTTTAAAATTGATGCAGTGACTTCTAAACTCCTATACCCCAAATAGATGCCTATCCACCCATCCCTCTGTATTGGTAATTGTGCATGAGCAGAAAAGCAAAGAAAAACTATTATTTGTATTAGAGTTATATATACATTTAGCAGAGGGATGTCAAAAGTACCTAGAATGTTCCAAACATGAACAATCTTCAGCTACAGACTGAGCACAGCCTGCTCCTTTTTATTTATTTACAGTATAATGATTTTCTGACCTCTTAAAATAATATGTTAGTTATTCAATTAAATGGTATGTGTAAAGTAAGAGAAAGTAAATTATTAGAAAATGTTTATAATAAGAGGCAATATCTTCTAGTTCTTAATATTCCAAAAGTTATTAAAAAGATTATTAAACAGCATTTTATATATAACAGATCTAAAAGATGCTTAAAAGAAAAGGCAGCACTTTGAAGTTCCAAAACAGTTAGAGTAATCATTTTATAAGCTACTAACTATATTCTTTAAAGCTGCTGGAAATGTCCTCATTTATATATATATATATATATATATATATATATATATATATATATATATTGGCAATATACATACATCTGTCTTTGTTATCCAAATATACAAAGAATAAAAATATGACACCATAATCCAAAACTTGAGATAGATCGCGTCCATATCCACTCATTTGTTTTCAACTAGTCACTGTCACCTTCTCACATATGCATGCAAGAAAATACTTTATCATTTAGTCATAGACTCATTCAAATACAACCCAGTCAACATGCTATTAGGATAGTGATTAAGCAATGTATAAGAACTTACTAATGTCAAAGTAATATACTAATTTAGGTTATTATAAAACAAAAGTCACAACCCAAATTGTATCACCCTGTTTTTAAGCATTATTTAGAAGAGAAGAGTCCCCCCCCCACCCAGGATTAGTTAAAGCATTTCACCTATATAGTTGTATAATACAAGAAAGCATAGCTGTAATCATTTGGGAGTGTTTAATACTTAAGAGTTTATATGAGACCCATTGATCCAGATGTCATTTAACAATCCTTGTTTCTTGACATCTGCGACTTAAAGAAAAGCACCTTTAAATCATGTCTTTATGCAGCCATACTTAGGTAGCTTTTAAGAAATTATAAATAAAAGGCAGTTACTAAGAGATAGTACCTTGGTTTATCCAGTGTAGCACAAGGTTTTGTAATACTGGAGTAAGGGAGGCTGAAATATTTAAAAGCAGCTACATCCTTTTCTTTTCTAGAATTTTCCAAACGACTGGTATTTTCTTCTATCACCTTCTTCTTTGTAATTATAGCAGTGTAGAGGCTTGAAACATACAATTTGAGGTTTCTTTGATGAGAAAAGCAAAGTTTGGTTAAACGTTGGATATTCATTGTTTGTAGAGCTTTCCCGACTTGATTTAGTGCTTTTCTCATTCCCAGAGATGCACTGGGTCTAGAAACAAGTCATTAACGATGTAATTAAAATTGAAAGGTGAAAGGATCATAGAGCTTCCTGATTTGAAGAGGATTATGGGAAAACAGAATGCTGAAATGCTAAAACGGACCTCCAGGGTGTAAAAATAAAACAATGGTTTTATTTTTAGCTTATTTTAAAATAGAAACATGCAGAATACCTTGCTGAAGCCCTCCAAAATGTAGTTTTGAGTTCAGAGAAGATTAATTGGATTGTTTCAAGCAGGATTAACTTTGAAGAGATGCAGAAAGGTGGATTTTTCTTGCTCAGGGATTTCAAGGGATATTTTTTCTTCTTTCTAGTAGAAAATTAAAGATGCAGGGTATTTCATTTGAAAACAAATCTTGTTTTCAATAAGGTAAACACAATATTTGCTAAGCTTCTGTCTGTTTTGTTTAATTTCCAAAGGGAGATCTTGACTTATTGTGATTTTATGTGCTCTCCATGTAAAGTTCTTTTTAGCTTTGTATGCTGCTAGTATTTGTTGAACATGTGCTGAATTAAGCAGTCTGACATATATTTGCCTCATACTTGTTTGTGCACTCCTTATAGCTCTGTGGGCTTTTTCTATTACTGTATCATCCAAGAGTTCTTTATTATTCAAGAGAGAGCTTAGTATTTCTTTTAGTATTGAATTAAGTTGTGTATTGTCAAAGCTCTCTGGAATTCCTCTTATGATAAAGTTATTATGCCTGCTTCTGGCTGCTAGATCTAACATTTTTGTTGTAATTCTTTAATTGTGTTGTTGCCGGTCTGAAGCCTTTGCTGAAGTTCATTTATTTTTAGTTCATTTTCCATAACTTTGGCTTCACGTTGCAGTAGTCTAAGCATAATTTGGTCCAGAGTAGAGCCAAATGTAGTACGTTTATTTGCAAAACTTTGCACTTCTAATTGTAAGGGTTGTAGAGCATTTTTAAGGTCTTCCAATGTTAAAGATTGTTCCTGTTTTGATCTTAGAGACATCTTATTTTTATCTGGTTGAGTCTCCATTCGACTTCCAAACTTAGATGCTTGTTGATAGTGCAGAAATTTTTAATAGTAAATCCTGTTCTGAGAGATACTTTCTCCTTATTTTTGTGTTAGGCCTGTTAATCTGGAAGAGTCCACATCATGCGGTTCAGGGCTCAGCTTCCATCAAGTAGATATTTTCCTTCAAAAAGAAGGTTAGATGCTTTATAATACTGCAGAAGTTTTTAGTAATAAGTCATGTTCTGAGAGATGCTTTCTCCTTATTTTTTGAGTTAGGCCTGTTAATCCGGAAGGATCCACACCATGTGGTTCAGGGCTCAACTTCCATCAAGTAGATATTTTCCTTCAAAAAGAAAGAATTTCAGCAAAAATATAGATGAAAAAAGTAATTGCTCACATTTTTGCTTTAATCCATTGATGTTTTGTGTATTTTCTTTGAGCGATGCACCGGCCTGAGGTCAGATTAGGGTTTAGGTTGCAGGAGCTGCACTGTTAGTGTGCTTACAGGCTGTTCACCATTTTGGAATCCTTAGCATAGATAACCTTAATTGTCGGTCAGTTAAAGCCTGTGAATGTAGCTGTGAATTTGGAACAATTGTTCCTATTAAGAGGGTTCAACTTCATTATTTGAAGATGTGCATAGTTCTGTGTGGTTGTATTAAGTTACTAGGTTATGGGGGTGTTCTGGCTGGGAGGTGTTTTTCTTTCTTGTTTGAGGGTTTTCATTAAAACAAAAAGTCTTGTAAGATGTGACATGGGTTCAAATGGATATGACAAGAAACAACTGTATAAAATATCAACCTGATAAACATTAGAGTATGCCTGTAAAACAAAAGCTGAAACTAGACAGTTAAAAAGCTGTTATACATGACAGGTGGGAATAATAACTTCTTATCCTAATGACAGCACTTTACATATCTTTGAACATGCATGGTTTCACAGATATGTGCAAAAAAGAAAGAGTAGTGAAGTGTATTAAGAAATGTAGAGTGCAAATAGCTAAGCTACAGGAGCCACGTTTGGGAAGAATTGAGCATGTGAATTTGATAAAGAAAGGATTTCAGGATGGTTATTCAGCAGAATATCTGGGACAGAGGAAAAGGGGAGTATTTATATTAATTGCTAGATGAGTGATAGTACAGTGATAGTAAGAGGTAAAAAGATGATAATGGTAGATTTGAAGTAGTAAAGGGCTACTGGCACGAGAGGAAGATTACTCTGGCATGTATTTATATTCCACCTAAAACTGGTACAGTGGGACTTAAGAAAATTCTAGGAAAATAATCAGCTTTCACTGCCAGTGAGGAATATTACTCATAGGTGAGGACAGGAATTTGATTTGCAGCATTGAGGTTGTACCTTGGGGTGACTAAAAAATAAAATATAACAAAAGAGGGTAGATTTTTGAAGAAAATTATGAAAATATTTTGTATGGAAGATGTGAATTCAGTAGTAGGAGCTCATAGAGGATTTACATATTATTCCCCACAATCCAAAACTGGACTAGGCTAGACAGGAATTATATTTCACAGGAACGTGCATTTGATTGAAAGTTTTGGTACACAACAAATAACTATTTCAGATCACGTGCCAATGATTAAAATAAAAATGCAGGGTAATGAAATAAAAATGAGACACCATTGCTTCCCCACCTATCTGTTAAACAGAGAGGAATTTAAGGAATGGGTAGTGGAAATTATTAGGGAGTTATCAGAAAATATAACTAGGGAGTGGGATAAAATGAAAGTGAAGTTAAAAAAATTGGGTAGAAATAAAAGAAAAACAGAGATGATTAAGATGTAACAAGAATTATTTAGGGGGACTGACAAAGGTTAAAGTATTGCAGAATATGCAGAGTCTCACAGAACAAGAGGAGGTGCAACTGCTGAGTGCTAACTAAAAAACAAGGGACTACCTGGATAATATGCATGAGTTTAGAAAGATTGCTGTTAAGCAACAGTTTTTTTGATAACTCCAGATCACAAAAGCTTTTAGCACAATGGCTTAGGCAACAGAAGGTATAATGGGTTCTTGCCAAGCTTAGGACATCTATAACAAGAAAAATAGCTAGAGATCATATAGAGTATTTAGAGGTATTTCAGAAATTTCATGAAAATCTATATAAAGCAGAGAAATGTGGAAATCAAGAAAAAGAACAAAATGAAATGTTTATGGAAAAATTAAATATGCCAAGGTTAGAGGTAGATGAGGCTCAATTATTAACAGTTATGATACAAGAAGATGAGATAAAAAAAAGAAGTTATGTACTCTCCATAATGTTCTATGTTTGTTGTCCTTGATCTCGCCTTCCTTCTTGCTGTTTGGGTTCGGAGCCGATTCTCGGCCATATACTATAGCTCAAGAGCTTTTACTGGCCTGAGGCTAGCCCCTATCCCAGCATGCCTAGCAGTAGTTACCCAGATCTCGTTTGTGATAACCCAACACTAGACCATATAAAAGATAAGCGATATACTCTGCTTTACATATCCGATGACACCCGCATATAAAGGTGTGATCCCTCCACAAGGTAATAGTAGTAAACTGAGATTGACCATAAGGAATAGTATAAAGGAAACCCAGCCAGTATAGCCAATAAAATAAGGGATTCCTCTTGATCCTCCAGGAAAGGGGAAGGAGGGAGGGACACAAGAAGGAAGATGAGACCAAGGACAACAAACATGGAACGTTATGGTGAGTACATAACTTCTTTATGTTACGTTGTCCATATCTCACCTTCATTCTTCCTGTTTGGGACAGCACCCCCAGCACCTGATTCTTGGGTGGCTCACTGGAAAAAACTCTTCAGGACCATGTAACCAAAGGATGCCCTGTACTGGGAGGCCACATCTACTTTGTAATGAGTGATAAAGGTATGAGGATTAGCCCATGTAGTTGCTGCACAGATCAAATCCAAAGGCAATCTGCTCTGAAAGGCAATAGAGGTAGACAAGGCCCTTGTTGAGTGCCCTTTAATTTTTCCTGGAAGTGTTTGTTTACACAACTCGTAGACATGTTTTATAGTGTCTGAAAACCACTTTGATAAAGTCACCTTTGAGACCGCACAACCTCTTTTATTGTCCACAATGCATATAAACAATTGATCAGATTTTCTAAATTCCTTAGTCCTATGTAAATAGAAATGTAACTGTCTATGAATATCCAGTTGATGAAGCTTATATTCTGCCTTGTTGCCATGATTGGGGAAGAACACAGGAAGCTCTATGGACTGATTCAGATTTTATTCAGAACATACCTTTGGTAAGAAAGAGGGGATGGTTCTGAGAGAAACCCGATCTTTATGGAAAGTCAAGTAAGGGGGATGAATAGATAAGGCCTGTAATTCTGAGACCCTTCTAGCTGAAGTAATTGGAACCAAGAAAAAGGCCTTCCAAGTCAGAAATATGAGCAGGCAAGAAGCAGATGGTTTGAAAGGAGGAAGACTCAAACCATTTAAAACTAAATTTAGATTCCAGGGAGGAAGAGGTTCTCTTATCAGAGGTCTTAAGAATGTACTGCCTCTTAGAAAAGCCTTGCATAACCTACGGGACATGATATTGGAACCCATTTCTCCCATATGGAAATTTGAAATGGCAGCTAACTGAACTCGGATAGTAGCTGCAGCTGCTCCTTGGTCAAATGTTTCTGTGAGAAATTCAAGAATCTTTAAAATGGGAGCAGTAAAAGGATCAACTTGATTTTTGCCTGGCCAACAAGAGAACCTCTTCCATTTACTATCATAAAGTCTCCTAGTAGTGGGCTTATGGGAGGAAATCAAAATGTGCTGAACTGCTGGGGGAACATCGGGAAGCCTGGCTAAGCTAAGACCGGAAGTGGAGAAACCAAGCTGTGAGCTTGAGAGTTTGAATGGAAGGATGGACAGCCCCCGACTGATGTCTCAGAAAATCTGGCACTGGGTCCAGTATCCAAAGCTCCCCTTGCAGGTGAGGCCAAAGGAATGGGAACCATATCTGACAAGGCCAGTAAGGGGCAATGAGGATTAACTTGCAACCCAATGACTGTGCTTTCTGAAGAACCTTGGGGATCAGGGGAAAAGGTGGAAAGGCATAAAGCAGTCCCAGGGAACAATCATGAACAAGTGCATCCCTGGGTGACTGTTCTGGTGGTGGGACTAGGGTGAAGTAGCTGCTGCATTTGTTGTTGAGGGGGGTGGCAAACAGATTGCAGCATGGCTGTCCCCATTTGCGAATGATCAAGTCCACAACTTCCTGCTTCAGGGAACACTCGTGGGGCATCAGGATGGCCCGGCTGAGCTTGTCTGCTATCATGCTGGATTTCCCCGGGATGTGCATTGCAACCAGAAAGCACTGGGAAGACATCGCCCATTGCCAAACTCGTAGAGCCTCTCGACTCAAGGGGTAAGACCTGGTTCCACCTTGTTTGTTGATGTACCATACTACCGACATATTGTCCATTTGAATTGCTATAGTCCCTGTAGGTGGAGAGTTCTGAAGTGCTTGCAACATCAGGAGCACTGCTTTCATCTCCAGGACATTGATGTGCAAGTGGTACTCGTGTTCCTGCCAAGTCCCTTGAACAGTCTGTTCCAGATAATGCCCCACCCCCACCCTATCTGGGAAGCATCTGTGGTCACTGTGGCTACAGGTTGGGGGGTATAAATGGCATGTCTATTGTCACCATAGGGGAGTGAAGCCACCACTCAAGATCCCTTTTGCAGGATTCCGTGATCAGAATCTAATGTGACATGGGTAAATCCTGGAATGACCATTGTGCAAATAGAAGCCACTGTAGAATTCTCATGTGGAAGCGAGCCATAGGGACCAGAGTGATTGCCACCACCATTGAACCCAGTACCTTGAGGATGAATCTTGCTTGAATCCTCTTTTGTTTGAACAGTATGACAACTTGGAGATGGATAGCTTTGTTATCATGGCCCTTGTGTCTAAATTTGCCCCTATAAAGGTAATATATTGACAAGGCAACAAGGCAGATTTTTCGTAGTTTATGGTGATCCTAAGTTGAGAACAAAAGCAGATTGTGTATTCCCTTGCCCTGATTAGTTGATGCTCGGTGGTGGCAGTAAGGAGCCAGTCGTCTAGATATGGAAACACCCAGAATTCTTGACACCTCAGGTGAGCCGCAGCTACTGCCATGCATTTGTTGAACACCTTGGGGGCTGTGGTGAGACCAAAGGGCAGAGCTCTGAACTGATAGTGACTGGCTCCCAGCCAGAAGCGTAGATATCTCCTTGACCGTCTGTCCATTTTTATATGGTAGTACGCATCCTGGAGATCAGTAGAGCACATCCAATTGTCCTGTCTCAGAAAAGGAAGAATGGACTGCAGTGTTACCATCCGGAACTTTGTTTTCTTGGCTGACTTGTTTAGTCTGCTGAGTTCCAAAATGGGTCTCCAGTCCCCTGTTTTCTTTGGAACTAAAAAGAACCTTGAGTAAGTTCTGGATCCAGTTTGGTCTGCAGGGACTTCCTGGATGACTCTTTTTCTCTTAGCAACCTTTGAACCTCCAGGTTTTCTTGATCCCGAAGACTGGGTGGAACATCTAGGATAGAGTATTGTCTTTTTGATAGGGGAAGTTTTAAGAAGGGGATATTGTAACTTCCGGATATTATGGATAGTACCCATGTATCTTCTGTGATTGTCTGCCAGGCTTTTGGGTACAAGGATAATCTCCCCCATCTGTCTCTGGAGTCAGACAGTCAGGCCTCCCTTCAGGAGTGGTGGAAGGGCCTACCAGAGAAGGTATCTCTGTCACCCTGGTTCTGCGGATACCCCCTGCTGTGAGGTCTGTGTCTTCCATTGTTATTTCTGCCTCTGCCCCGGGGGAAGATTCTCCACGTGTGTCAGGCGAAGCTGCCTGGGATTTCCAGAACCACATCTTTTCTCTCTTCTGGCCTAGATGAAGCAGAAATACATACTCCCATGGCCGAGAGAGTTTTGCCATCCTATTCACACCTGGTAAGAGTCTCTTTTACTTGAGGCCCGAACAAGGGCAAGCCGTCAAAGGGGGCATTGGTAAAAGAAGACTTGAAGGGCTCCACAAAATGAAAAAGGCACATCTAGGAGTGTCTGCATAAGGCTACCCCTGTGCCTGCCATCCTGCTCACTCCATCAGCTGCATAAGAAATGAGCCGCATGGAGGAGTTAACCACTGAAGTCAGGGTTGTTAGCTGAGAAGCCGCCTTGTCCAAGGCTCCTGCAGCTGTAGCATCCTGTAAGGTGTCTCCAACTCCTTGAGGAGATCCCTTTGAAGCCTTGTAAAGTGGGACAAATAGTTCAGTGACCTGAATGTAAAGGTCGCTGAAGAAAACATACGCTTCCCGTATCTGTCCATCGTATGAGATTTTTTGTTCGGCGGATGGACAGATGAAGACGTTTCAGCTAATTCCTTCTTGGTGGCTGCCGCCACCACCATAGCATCAATGGTAACACCTTTAGATAAGAAGAGCCTGTCTTCAGGGGCTGTAATGAATTTATTGGGACTCCGCAGAACTAGTTCCATTGTGTCTGGAGAGCTCCAAGCCTTCCGACTCACTACGTGCAACAGTGGGTCGAAAGGAGGAGATAGCCAAGAGGTGGAGGGTCGGGAACTGAATGCATCCAGGTACACAGACTCATCTTCAGAAGGGGCAAGGGATTTCCAGTCACCCCTCTGTCTAAGGATTTCTAAGATGTCTGAAAAAGAGACATCTTCAGAGGGGCACCATGGGGACCCTTCTGAAACATCCAAGACTGTGTCTGATGTCAAGGACTCAGGGAAGTCCACGTGCTTCCTCTTGCAAGTCCTCTTCTGAGGGACCTCCTCTGTGGGGTGCTCAGGGGAGGTTTCGGATGACGTGGGCTCGCCCAGTGGAGCATCCTGGAGCATAGATTCCCCACGCTTGGGGCGGAGGGGAGGTTCAGAGGTGGACACCAGCACCGAGGGCAAAGGAGCCAATGGAGCCAAGGGTGGAGCTGTCTCAGCAGACGCCTCATTACCTCGTTGGTGTCGTGGTCTCAACCCAAAAGAATCTCTGGCTCTGAAGAAGCAGAAGACTTCCTCCGAACCAAGGGCGATGGCTCCAAGGCCGATGTAGGAGTCGAGCTGACCTGCACCCAAGCTCCAAGAGGGAGTAGGATAGTACAAGGGTCCGATGCTGCTCCACCCTCCCAGGGCTGATGAGGGAGTGTCAGCAAACAGATCCCTCGATAGAAGGAGGTTTTGAGGAGATCAGAGCAGTAGTCAGAACTGAAAGACCAGAGGAGGTTACTGGAACCGAAGTTCCACCACTATGACTTCCATGCACTCTTGCTCTGAACTCAGAGGAGTCGAAGGAGGAATCAAGACAGGTGTTGTTTGGGCTGTTGGCACCATTACCATCTGGGATGGGCCTGAAAGTATTTTGGCTAGTGCTGGTGTCCTAAGAAGCCTCTTTACCACCCTCTCCACATCATCCAAAAGGCTCCTGGATGACCGAGAGAAGTCTGTCGAAGACCGGTGACTGCCCACCACAGATTGCAGTAATGGAGACTGTGGAGCGGACGACACCGGTTCCAAGGCAGGAGACCTGGAACGCTTATGGGACCTTACTGGCTCTGAAGACACAGATGGAGCCATAGGTGCAGATGTCTTGTTGGAACCGAAAGTGGGGTCCGACTTAGCTTGTGGTTTATCCTTGTCCTTAGATGGGTCCAAACTCGGAGCCAAAGAGGATGAAGGCTTGACTTTATACAAATTTTTAGCTGGCTGAGTCCCCTCCATGGCAGTATCAAAAGGGCTCTTCAGCAAACCTCGCAAGATAAGCTTGTTTCTTCTCTCCTGCAGGACTCTTGAACTAAAGGAATGACAGAGCATGAGTCCTACAGGTGACAAGTTCCTAAACAATATACACAACTCGTGCCCATCCGTAAGGGCCATCTTTTGATCTTTTGGCAACATGAGTCGCATTTTTTGAAACCAGAAGGTTTTGAATCCTTGGCAGTATCCTTGGACATAATATGAAAACAGCACTATAACTAAGGTTATATACTGCTAGTAAGAAGACTACAAAGCACTCTGTATAGCTAGACAAAGAGGAAAAACTATTGGCAATAACAGACAAACATATATATATATATATATATATATATATATATATATATATATATATATATATATATTTTCTTTTTAAACAGGTAAAAAAGGAGAAGGGGGAGAGCCTCTATGTTAAATGGTGAACTCCCACCTAAGGAGAGCCTCTAACTCAAATGGCAACTCCTTAACAGTTACAGGAAAGGCAAGAAGGAGAAAAAGAACCCTCTAATTTAAACGGGTTTGAAGGAGGGGAAAGGCCTGAGAGAAAAAACAGTTACTTTACACAACAAACAAGTCACTCAGATGGGATAGGGATAGATATAAATGCTAAGGACAACTACAGGTAACAAAATAAGCTAAACTGGAAATATTAGCTGAAAAATATAATAGAAAGAACACAGCCTGAGACAGTATCCACAATCTTGACACTGCAAGCAGCAAATCAGATCTGGGTAAATACCGCTAGGCATGCTAGGATAGGGGCTAGCCTCAAGCCAATAAAAGCTCTCGAACTATAGTATATGGCCGAGTCAGAACCAAGGATTGGCTCTGAACCCAAAGAGCAAGAACAAAGGCGAGATATGGACAACATAACATTGGTGATGTATAACCAATCAACAGGAAAGTATCCAGGAATAGATTGTACTCCTGTAGACGTTTGGAAGCTAGGAAGTAAGAAACTGATAAAGATCTGGAAGGTTTTGTTTAATATTTTAAATAGAAGAGAAGAACCAACATACTGGGAGAAAGGTGTGGTGGCTATAATACCTAAAGATGGAAAGAACCATCAGATCCAGCTTCATACAGGATAATTGTGATTCTAAACCATGATTATAAAGTGTTTATCTATAATGGCTAAAACAATGACAAAGGTGATACCAACATTGATACATATGGAGCAATGTGGTTTTGTTAAGGGGAGTCAAGCTTTTAACAACATTAATAGAACAGTAATGATCCAGAGGGAAGCAGAATTCAAGAAAGTACCACATTTTTTGGTGGGTCTTGATGCGGAGAAGACATTCAACAGAGTAAACTGAGATTTTATGAAAAGTTTAATGGAAGCATTTGCATTCCCTGGTACAATAATAAGGTTAATAATAAGGATACAAGAGGGATTGGAGGCAAAAATTAAAGTTGTGAGGGGTTCCTCTCTGATATGTTATGTTTGAACAGAGGAACCAGGTGCAGGTGTCCTCTTTACCCTTTGTTATTTGCATTATATTTAGAATCAGTGGCAAAGAAAATAAGAGACTCAGAAATTCAAGGATATAATTGATATGGTAATCATGAAAAGTTTGCGTTATTTGCAGATGATATTATTTTGTACCTGATAAAACCAGAAATGAAGATTTCAGTATTGTAGAACATTCTGTGATGCTTTCAAGTCTTTTCAGGATACAAAATTAATGAAGATAAAACAAAGGCAATAGCTGTAAACTATGTACCTACAGACAAATTGGTTCAGCAGTACCCATATTTAGGGGACATGGTACAATTAAATATTTAGGAGTATGGATTAAAAAGGGTTTTGTTATGGCACCTAAGGATATATGGGAAGAGACTAAAAAGAAAATATATAAACTGAGAAACTGGAAGCTCTACTTTATGGATAGTAAGATACAAGCAGTGAGAATGTTTTTAGTCTCTCTAGTTTTATGCACGGATCAGGCATATTTTTATCAATCAGAGAAGTTGTGGATAGTAACTAACTCATTACAGCCAAGTATGCCTCCAGGATTTTCTGCATTTACCTCCTACAGTACCTCTAGGCATCAAATATTTCTTGTTCCTATTTTCATTAATAATTCCAAAACCATGCTACGTACAAGGTATCAGAATATTTTATCTTGAAGCATTCATGATGGAAAACACAACCTCTGTCAATGAGTATTTCTTAGAACTGCAAGGTGATTCATAGGTTGGTACTAGGCTATTAGCTCTTGGGCCTATACAAGCCTAGCCATAACAATTCCCTGGCTATTTCTTCCTACAATATTTACTTCCCTGGATCCCTGTCTAGCAGGGCGACTAACATGATCCCCGGGGTAAATTTCCTATCTCCCATCCAGTCGTCAAGGTTCCTTTTGAAGCGAGCCAAGGAGGTGCTCTGCTTGATATGTATGGGCAGTCTATTCCAGAGTATGGGAAGTCTCTGAGTCAGAAGCCTATCCCTCCAGCATGTTTTGTTCATTTTGATGTCAAGGTTTAGGTCCCTGGAGCATGTGGCTCTGACGGTTTGGGATTTCTTTAAGTGTAGCATGTCCAGCAGCTCTGGGTTTGACATGACCTTGTATGTTAAGCAGAGATTGCCTTTGAGTAGACGATATGCAACAGAGTATAGCTGGATTTTTTTTAGTCGGTCAGCATAGGGCATCTGCTTTAGGCCTGTGATTCTTTTAATGAGGTGTTTCTGCGGCCTTTACAGTTATTGCAGATGTCTTGTGAGGTACATACCAAACAGGGCATTGTACTCTATGATGGGTCTAATGAGGTATGAGTACAGTGGGACAATGACCTCCTTTTTTCTGGATGAAAAGCCCTTAATGATGAGGTGTGCCACATAGGAGAATTTCCTGACTGTTGTGGCAATGTGGTTATCGAAGGTGAGACCACTGTCCACCTGTGTCCCTAAGTCTTGTATCACACTTTCGGTGTTTAGTGTACTGCCACCTATGTGGTAATTCATGGGTACATAGTTTTTCCCAAAGGGGATAACTATACACTTCTTGGCATTGAGCTTGAGCCCATGGCTCTGGCACCAAGCATCTGTTTCTGTAAGGCCCTTTTGTAGAATATCTACATCATTTGGGGATTCAATAATGGCTCCCAGTTTGCAGTCATCTGCGAACTTTGTTAGCCAGAGTCCCTCAGTGTTGGCCTGTACTTCAGAGAAGTGGATGCCAAACAAGAGCGGTCCCAGGACTGAACCCTGAGGTACTCTACTTATCACTTGTCTGGAGCTGGAATTGGAGTCGGCTACTTTTAGGGTGTGGTTTCTGTCACTAAGCCAGTTGGCAACCCATCGAGTGACATAGGGATTTATGCCCAGCTTAGTAAGTTTATCTATGATTCTAGAGTGGGGGATGGTGTTGAAGGCTTTGGTGAGGTCCAGGTAGGCTGTGTGGACAGTCTTACCCTCGTCCACGGCTCTGGAGACTGATTTGAAGAAGTCAGTCAAGTTCAGGAGACAAGATCTGCCCTTCATGAACCCAAACTGGGTGGGGTCCAGTGCTTGAAGGTTGCTATTGTCTTTGTTTATAAGTTCCATGATAATACGTTCCATGGCCTTGCAGATCAGGCTCAGACTGATGGGACAGTAGTTTCCAGGATCCAAGGTGGAGTGGGGCAACTGTAGCTGTGCACCACTCAGGGGCACAAAGCCTGAGGTGAGACTATGATTAAACATGACACTTAGGTGAGGTGCCAGCTCATTCTGTAGTTCATGTAGTACACATCCCGGGATGTTGTCTGGTCCCATGGATGCTGTATTCTTAGCTTTGGAGAGTGCGTTTTTTTACCTGTGTGGCCATGATTACCAGAATTTGGCAATCTTTCTGTATTGAGATGGCCCCTTTAGGGGGTGAGAGGGGGGTGAAGTTGGCACTGAATCGATCTGCCAGGATATTGGCAATGTCCTTGTGATCAGTATATTTAATGCCATTCTGTTGTAGCTCAGAGCATATCTGAGCATTGCCATTTAGATTCTTGACATAACTATAGAATGCCTTGTGGTTGTCTTTGGAATCTTTGGCAATTTTATTTTCATAACTAGCTTTGGAGGATTTTATGAGGGATCTCAGCTTCTTACTGAGGCTGGTAAGGGAGATTTTTGCATCCTGGGATTTTCCTCTTTTCTGCAACAGTTTCTTTATTAGTTTCATTTTTTTAAAGGCTCAAGCCACACCCACTGGGAGTTAAAGGTACACACTCAAAAGAGCTGTACTGGAGGGAATGAGTTAATAAAAAGTTGAAGGATTTTGTCTGGAAGGGGAACAGGGCAAGAATCAAGTGTGATAAGTTGATCCTTCTAATAGAACCAGGTGGTTTGGGATTACCTGATTTGAAGTGGTATTTCAGAGCTACACCGTTAAGGTTCCTATGCAAAACACAAGCAGAAAGCAATAATTGCAAGTGGAAAGAAACAAAACAGAAGAAAAGCTCAAGAAATAGTAGAGACTGTTTTTTTTGGATGAAAATCCTTAAGGAGAATAACAATAACCCTATAGAATATTATATTCTTAAAGTACTCTAAGAATTAGGCCAACATGTGAATGGAGAAAGGAGATTCTACCAGTCGGGATGACTGCAATTAGTTGCGCAGAGAATAGGCAAGAGGGGGCTGGAATTTACTGGAGAAAACCGGCAAAGAGGCCAATAATACATTTGGATTGCAGGCTCGAGATTGCCTTCCCTATCAAAGATTGATATCAGAGTATAGGCAAGAAGAAGGGAATAGGGGAATCCTAAGTAAAAGACCAGCACTGGTAGAGTTTTTTAGTAGAATCTAAAACAGAAGCCACTGTTAAAAAGGGATAGTTAGTGGGGCATGTAAGATTTTGCATGATAACTATCGGGATCAATCAGAGGAGGTTAGAAAGGATTGCAGAGAGAGACTGGACAAACAATTCACAAATAAACAATGGGAGTATGTATGCATGGCTCCCAAATATGCAACAAAGTCTATAAGATTTAGGATTTTTTCTTGGAAGTGTTTGCATAGGTATTTTTATACCCCAAGCAGACTCCGAATAAATTTTCCTCAGGTAGACAGCAAATGGAGGTGTGATGAGGAAGAAAGAGGTAATTGGGAACATATTTTTGGGGAGTGTAATGAGTTGTCAGACAAAAATTTTCTACAGACTACTCTGTTAGTAATACTAGCCAAACAGGTTGGTGTAACTAAGAAAATTATTTCTTTGAGCCGTGATAAAGAATCAGAATTGTCTGGGCATAGTAACACCTTGTGAATTTTAATTCTGGTGGCAGCCAAAAAAACAATTAGTAGAAAATGTAAGTCGAAGTCTAAACCAGCTGTACTAAAAGCAGTGAATATAGTAATAGAGTTAAAAGAACTGGAAGTGGAATCTTTACAAAAGGGTAGGAGGAAATTACATTGAAAAGAATAGGAATTGTGAGAACAATACATGCAGAATAATGTTTTGAAGGAGGAATGACATTTAAAGGAAGGCAGGAAATGAATGAACTACATAATATTCAGTTGACAGTGACTGTTTAATATTTTCAACTGAAAATATGTCAGTATGTTTTGTTTTCATTTATATAAATGTATGATTGCATGTGTCATAAGTGAGTCAATAAAGATGTTTTTGGTTTAAAAAAAATAATTATGCCAACCTATACAAAATGTTTGAAATGAACACTGTAACACTGAATATGACTGGATGAGAAACAATCCACATAAATAATGTGTAAAGCTCAGGCCTCAGGATACCAGTTGTCAGTGATCTTTATAAGTTGTTTATTTATTGACATTTGTTTACTGGGAAAGTCCACTGGGCCAGAATAAGCCCATTTTCAGTGGAGGCCCAGGGAGAAAAGCTCCAAGTAACAGTAAGACTTGCATGAAGTTTCAAAAAAGTTTCAAAAAGAAGGTCAAAAGATCAGGAAAATTGCATAAAAAAATTACCAAAAAATTATATAAATAAAAAATGATTGAGAATAGATAAAGCTGATAAAACATTATAGCAACAGCAAGATTAGACAGATTCATAGTACACAGAATAAATTGTGGGGTACAATACTAGGCAAAAACTAAATAATTCAGTGTTATATGATTATGACCACCAAGGAATGCATGAAAATTCAGGCATGATGTAAGATGCACAATAAAACGTGTGTAGAGAGAAGACATAAGGGAATACTTTCGTATATATAGGGAGAGGGAAGGAAGAAGGGAGATGGAGGGAAAATAGGTAGAATGAACAGTATGAGAAAAGAGATAGGAGAGCAGGAAAAAGTTAGAGGTAGAAAGAAAGTGGAAGAAGGGTGAGAAGAGCGTGAAAAGTGGTTAGGGAGTTAAGAGAATGAAACAGGAAGAATTAAGTAGTTAAAAGTTTGTTAGGAATTATCAACAAAGCAAAGGTTTAGAACATGAACTAGATAAAAACAGATTTAGGATTGGTTAGTGGAATTAAGTAATGGCAGTGTAAAGAACTGAATAGTTACATGTCCAGTTAGAGAGGAGATGATTGTACAGTGCAGGTTTGAAGTTAGAAGGGCTGTTTTGTACGCAGATAAATGTAGGTAGGTTATTCCATATTCTGGCAATATTTTAAGAGTATAATAGCTTATCTACAGGTAATTTGGGTTTATAAATTTGAAGAAGATGTTGGTGTTCAGATCACAGAGGCATAAGAGGGTTGTAAAGGGTGAGTAGGGAGCTATGGTCAGGGCAGTCTTGAGGTTTATGAATGAATTTATGTGTAGTTGCGAGCTGAAGAAGTAATAGGTAGTGGCAGAATTCAAGCCATTGTAATTTTTTTAGGGCAATTCAGTGATAAGTAGAATGGTGACTGTTTGTAGCAAATTTAACAATCTTGTTATAACAAGTTTCTAGTTTTGTTTTCAAGGAAGATTGCAGGTTGGTTAGTAAAGGTGCTCCATAGGTTAGAGAGGGTAACAGGTAAGATAGTGCTAATACTTGTTTAGTTGGTAGGAAGAGGAACTTATTGTGTCTGTAGAGTAAGCCAAGTTTTTTGTGAGTCTTACTTATATAATTTTGAATGTGCAGCTTGAATTTAAGGTTTTCATCAATTATTACTCCTAACAGTTTAGTATGGGTTACTAGCTCAATTTTGGTAGAGTTAAGAGAGAATATATTGAGGTCAGGTTTATTGATAGGTGTATTTCTCTTAGGAGTAAATATCATAAGTTTAGATTTTTGTTTTGTATGTTTAAAGAAAGGTGATTTTTGTGAAGCCAAGTTTCCACAGTGGAAAATGCTGCTTGGGTAGTTTGCTGTAATATATTTGTGTTGGGAACAAAGCAGACTATAGTGGAGTCATCTGTATACTGGACTAGGAAGCCACGCGGGATGGCTTGGTAGAGACTGTTGATAAAAATGTCAAACAAGAGAAGGCCTAAAACTGAGCCTTGGGGCACACCTGTAGGGTTGTGAAGGTTAGGGGAAATAGAATTCTGCCATTTAACAACATGCTCTCTATTGGAGAGCGAGCATTTGAACCAATTAAGTGACTGAGGGGATAGTCCTATATTGGAAAGCTGGGAGACGAGGATAGAGTGAGAAATGGTATCAAATGCTTTTGATAGGTCCAAGAAAAAGGCTGATACAATTTGTCCTGAATCTCAGGCTTTGTTGACCATATCTAAGAAGGATATTAGTGCAGTGGATGTGCTATGACCTGGGCGGAACCCATGTTGGGGAGAAGATTTTGTTGTTTAAAAGGTAGTGTAAAAGTTGTTTTTGCACACATTTTTCAAGGATTTTAGAGCTGGGGGAAAGTATGGCAATGGGTTGGAAATCAGAGATATCGGTTGATGGACCACTTTTATGAAGTGGTGGGATGGCTGCTTTTTTTTCCAGAGGCAAGGAATGTATGATTCTTGAATAGATCTGTTAATAAAAATGCTAATGGGATAGGCTACTGCATCAGCAGTGATTTTAAGAAATTTGGCAGGAATGCTATCAGCTGAGTTTGAGCAGAGCTTTAAATTCAGACTTTTTTTTTACATAGGAAGTAGGGATGGGAGAGAGATTAAATTCTGGCTGGGAAGATTGTTATGTGCAGTTTGGAGGAGGGGGGGGGTGGTGAAGCTTGGAGAGGAATGATGTAAAATAGTTGAGGTATTGGGGGATTCTGATGTAAGGTGTGTTGCAGGGGAGGGGGATAGGAGGGTGTAGAAATAGTATTATTTGGGAAGGGTAGATAAAACATAGCTGCAATGTTAGCAATAGTATTAATAAAGTAGGATTTAAAGATGCTGGCTATTTGTTCAAGAGGCATGTCAGGATGAGGGCAGGGACTGAGTTTGGTGCCAGGGTTTAGAGGATTTTTGACGGAAGACCAGAACATTTTGGGGTTATTTTTTTCTATTTGTTTGCTGATTCCAGAAGTACTGTTGTTTGTCTTTAGAGATGAGTTTTTTTAGCTTGGTTTTGGAACTGTTTGTAATGAATGAGATCGGAAGGATTCTTAGATTTAAGCCAGAGTTTCCAAACTTTGTCTGTATTGTTCTTGGTTTCTTTAGTAGCTTTTGTTAACCAGAGGACATGGTTGGTTTTGATTCTCTGGTTCTGTTAGGAGCTAGGCTATCCATGATTTTTAGAAAGTTATTAAAGTAGAGCAGAGCATCATACAGTGGAAGAGTTTTAAGACATTTCAGTTAACCCAGTTCAGTATCCCATTAAATGTATGAGGGTTAAATTTTGATATTATGGACTTTAGGGAAGGATAAACAGGTTCGGATAGCATTGGCAGGGAGGTGGTCACTAATGGAATTGGACATGGTGCCAGACGTTATGTACTTGGAGGGGTCTGAGACAAGAATCCAGTCTAAGATGGAATCTTAATTAGTTTTGTTGTTGTACCTAGTAGTAGTAGAGATTAGTTGGGTGAAGTGAAATAAATTTATATTGGAGGGTAATTGCTTAGTGGAAATGAAAGCCCAATCAATATTCATGTCACCAAGGATAATTGTTGCATTTTTTTATAGTATAGGAAAGCCAAGAAAGGATATTTTCTAATGTTGGTATGTTGTTTCCAGGGAGATGTATAGGACAGTAATATAAAGTTTTTAGAGCAGTTGATTTCTAGAAAGATCAGAATCTCAACATTTTGGAATTGAGGAACAGAGTCTGTAAATTGTGAGATGTTGAGGGTATTGGGGTAGATGATGGCAACACCATCTTTTTATGTCTGTCTGCCCTAATTACACTAAAGTTAGGTGGGAGAAACTCAGAGTCCTGTATAGTGGGTTTTAAGTAGGTCTCTAACAGCTAGGATATTCCTATTGTTTTGAGAAAGCCAGGCATGGAACTCAGAGGTTTTATTACAGATACTTTGAAAATTTAGAGTAGTTATATGAAGAGTTTTTGAATGTTTAGAGGAGTAGGGTTTTGTTGAGAATGAATTGGTAGAGGGCCCAGGGTTGAGATGGATGTCACCGGAACAGATGAGTGAAGATACTGCATAGGAGAGATGGAGTATGATATGTGAGAGCTTAGAGATTATATAGAGAAAAAAGTGGTATTGCCTTTTGGGTATATGTAAGGAATAGTTGGTGGAAAGAAACTGAGTTTTGGCACATAGGAGAGGAGTTGTATAATACTGGCTAGGGCAAATGTTGGAATAGGAATAAAGAGTGGAACATGAGTATTTAGTTAAAGAGTTTGTTTTGGGAGGTAATGAGTCAGGGTTTAATACTGTTGCTTATTTTAAAAGCAGGAGACATATGGAGAGAAGGCCTAGAAGTATTGTTTATAGAAAGAGAGGAGACATTTTGACAGAGTAATGTAAGGGAAGGAAGTGAGGATTGTCAGAGAGGAAGTGTAGAGGATGGAGTGGAAGAGGGTGATTGGAGGAGGAATAAGGGGGAGTGTTCCAGGGAGTATAAATATGATGAAAGAGGGGGTGAGTGGGAATGGGGGTAGAGTAGGGGAACAGAGTTAGCCTGAGCATAGCAAGGGCGAATGGAGTGGGTTGAGATGGGATGCAGACCAGGCAAAAAGAGCAAAAAACAATCAGCTAATAAGGCAAACCCAGGTAAGAGAATTTGTGCCATGGCAGTTTTAGTCAGAGATTACAAAAATTGCTAAAAAGTGAAGACATGTTTGATTCAAGATGCTCATTTGTTAAGAGAGTTATTTTATGGTGAGGACTAAAGCATCACTCAAAACCTACACTGCAGGCAGATTTTACAAGATAAATGGTTCTAGTTGTAGCATCAGTGAATTCAGGGGAATAGTCCAGGAAGCCCATTCAGGGTTTGGTAGTTTACTCAGTGCAAGAAATAAAGGGGACTGCAGGCAGATTTTACAAGATAACTGGTTCCCGTTGCAGCATCCATGAATTCAGGGGAATAGTCCAGGAAGCCATTCAGGGTTTGGTAGTGTACACTACAGGAAGTAGAGAAGACTGCAGGCAGATTTTACAAGATAACTGGTTCCCATTGCAACATCTGTGAAGTCAAAGGAATAGTGCAGGAAGCCTGTTCAGGGTTTGGTAGTATACGCAGTGCAGGAAACTGAGGGGATTGCAGGCAGATTTTACAAGATAACTGGCTCCTGTTGCAGCATCTCTGAATTCAGGGGAATAGTCCAGGAAGCCCAGTCAGAGTTTGATAGTATACTCAATGCAGGAAATAGAGGGGACTGCAGGCAGATTTTACAAGATAACTGTTTCCCATTGTACCATCCATGAGTTCAGGGTAATAGTCCAGGAAGCCCGTATACGCAGTGCAAGAAATAGAGGGGCAGGTGAGCACGCTACTGGACAGACATCAAGGGCACCTGTTGTGCTGTAGAGTTTTATTTGAAAAATTGTAAGTGCACCATAAATGCAAATTGCAAGGATTGTCAAATGGTCTGAAAGGAAATAAACTTTGTTTTAAATATTTGCTTACAAGCAAATCTACCCTTCTGTCTTTCTCCTTATTTAACTTTTATATATATATATATATATATATATATATATATATATGTGTGTGTGTGTGTGTTTCATACCTAATCAGGTGGGTTCCATTGTAGCCCTACCTCTCTTAACATAGGGCATCATTTCACTCTAACTAGGTAAACAATTAATTTCCTCTCATACCTCTAACAAAGATTTTGGAGCATGTTATAGTGCATAAATTATAAAATTATGATATTTAATTATTATCAATCAAGCCAGCCAGTCAAACATTGATCCTTAATATTTTCAGGTCTACTAACCCAACCCATTTTTCCTAATATCCATGTGTGTTCATATTTTGCATACCTAATCAGCAAGGTTCCAGCTTACATTAAATAAATGAATGATGAGATTCTCCTTAAGATGATATGCACATTATAATGGAATATTTTCAGTCATATATATGCACAAAATAATTTATCGATGGACTAGTGTTATAGACTTGTTCCTTCATCTAACTTACGAAATACTAAATCTCACATGTTATGTAACATTAGCATGAGGAATCAAGTTTTGTAAACCTTTTCTAAAAAACTGGGGAATGCTCACAATGTTGCACTTGCTATTTTTAAACCTGCTCCCCCTACTTGCTGTAACAACTGCAAGAATGAGACTCATATTATTTTTAAAGAGCAGTACAACTTAAGGTTTTAATGCATACTTCTTCTTTCAGCTTTTTCACGGTTAAGGGTTGCCACAGTGGATCACCTGTCTGCTCACGATTGGCAGTGGAGTTTTTACGGTGTTGAGTTGCCAGCCCAGCTCCCAACCTTCCACAGAAAGCACACATATGCACGCACTCACACCTAGGGACAATTTAGTGTGTCCAATCCACCTACAGCATGTCTTTGGGATGTGGGAGGAAACTGGAGCACGTGGAGGAAACCCACGCGACCACAGGGAGGAATGCAGACTCCACACAGATGGCACCCCAGCCTAGGATCGAACCAGAGAACCTCTTGCTGTGAGGTGGCAACACTAACTGCTGCACCACCGCGGGTGCCCTTAGGTTTTAATGCATACTAATAAACAGAAATTACACCGCTAGTTAACTGAATATTCATAAATATTTTCTAAAACAAAAATGGGTAACATTTATATAATATACTTCATCTTGCAGATTGCAACTTTAGGCCTATGCCAACACACACTTTCAAATAAAATGATCTTTTTTTAACTCACCAATATGAGACCCCAACTTTGCTTTTAATATTACTATTGCACAAAATTCTGCCCTAAGAATTAACTAAGTAGCATTAAATGAGCCAGTCAGTGTACTTCAACTGAAGGACTGGTAGCCACAGGTACTACCAACTTGGCTTCTTAGGCCATTCCCAAAGCTCAAGTTCCTCTCTAAATTCCCGTACTGTCCCTCACTTCCCTTTTCTTTCCAGATCTGTTGTGCTGCAAATCACATCAGACTCTGACCCCTCTGCTGGAGCTCCATCGATAGTTTAAACCTCTTCTTTGAATGTAAGTACCCCAGTCCTTCAACTTGTGTAAATTGGGTAGTTCTGAGTAGTTTAATATTTGTCACAGTTTCTTAGTTTTCCTTTAATAATTTGATATTGATTTTCCCCTTATTCCCCATTCAGGCCTTCTAGTCAAGCCACAGATATTTCTCCTTTCCCATCTTTTTAGGTGTAGTGAGGCAACATTTTGTAGTTCCACTTTTTTGTTCTGATTTACAGTGTCTTTGATGATTCTTTCTCAGTCAGTAAAGGTTTGGTGTGTAGTATTGCAGTATTTGTTTATGTTGAGATTCTACATATTTTTGGCAGGTGCCTGTGAGTAACATTTTTCTATGTAATGTATTTGATATTCACTAGTTTGGATGTTTTCATCTCAGACATAGGTATGGACAAGGCCTCAAGGTTCTGAAAACATACCAGTTGTGGAAACAAGATCCCCCAAGGGCACATATGACAAGTGTCTTTTGCCTGGAGATGGAACATTTAAATGACGATTGTGAAATCTGCAAGAGTTTTGTCCATCATTTTTTTTTGTGAAAAGGAAAAACAAGCCTGTTTTGAAGTGACTTCTGCCTACGGAAAGCTAAAAATAGGTTGGCAAAAAAGAAAATAGACAAGATGACCAGAAAAGGCAAGACTTAAGGTCACAGATACACCCATCTCACTGAAGGTAGCTGAGCTAAATATCTTTTCAGTCTCCTGCAGAGACAGGTCAAGCTTCCCCTGCTGGACTATCCTAAGCTAAAGTCTCTGTCTTTGCCAAGCATACTAGGGAAGACTTTGTAGCTTGTCCTTGGAGTCAAAATTGTCTTGATACTTGAAATCTTTTTTTCTGTTCACATAATTTTATTGTTTTCAAATATAATAGTAATATCAACAATTACATTTTCTAGATGAATAGATTTACAACAAACTATATACAATATGTACAACTGGCCTAAAAAAAGATAAACTTTGAAAGGAGTTGAGTATGAGAAAACATGTTCTTTCTCTTTTTAGACAGGTATGACTGTATCTGAGTTGAGTATCAATAAGGGAGAGGACTTTCTCCCAAGGGTTATTGATCCATTTATTAGGTGATATTCTCAATTATTTAACTTCTATTTCCATCAGCACTGTTTCTTTCAACAGAGTTAGAAAATCATCAATATTCAGTCCAGAAGAGGATTTCCACTTTCTTCTGATGCATTTCCTTGCTAGAGCTAGTATGGTCCAAAGAAGATAATGATCCTTGTTGTTCATTACAAAACTTTCATTAATATTTAGGAGAACTAATGACTTTGTTAGAACAAATGAATCTGTATAAATGGCTTGTAAAATTGACTAATCTCTTCCCAATATTTCTTGATGTGTGTGCAATCATAAAAAGTGTGACCAATTAGCTTCACATTTTAATGAACATCTCCAGCATATAACATTTTAGAGGAATTAAATTTCGCTATCCTATTGGGGGTATAAAAAGCTCTATGCAGAAATTTCCAAGTGAAAATCTTCCATGTTTCTAGGTTAGAAGTTAATTTAATAGAGTGGAGAAGATTATTTTTATTTTCAATTGATACATTTATTGAATGTTCCTTAATGATGAAATTCCAGTAATTTTGATTGGGAGCCACTTTATAATTTAATAGAAGTTTATATAATCTTGATGTAAAATTTGTCCAATTGATATCATTGTATAATACTTCATGAATGTAACATATAAGCTTAGGCATAACTTTAAAGGAGGAATTATCAGTATTTCTGCATAGAACTTGTGCATAAGTTTGAATATTGGTAACAACTAACCAGTCTGAGCTTGATAAATCATATATATTTACTAATTGTTGAATATCCAAAACCTTCAAGTTCTCTATACAGTGTTGCCAACATGCACATTTTTTTTTTTGTTTTCCAAGTATTTAGAGTGTTTATATGAGTTTTAGTAAAGAAATTTTTTGTAGAACTGAAGGGGAATAATAATTCCAACCATAACTTTATATCAGTATTGTTATTAATAAAGCTTCTAAATAGATTGTAAATATAATTTGTGTCATTTAAGTTGGTAGGTTTAAGCATATTATACTGTAGATTAATATAAAGGATATGCCGAAATGTATTGTTTTGTTCATTTAGTAATAAGTTTTTAAATAATTTATTTTCGTTTAGAAAGATAAGGTGTAGAGATTTCCATGCAGAAGAAAAGTTTGAGTCTATCCAATTTATAATTATTTTAAATATGGAGGCTTTAATGTAGGTATCTAAATCTGGAAAATTAATTCCTCCTAATTCCCAAGGTCTTATATGATTTAGAAAGGCTAATATGTTTCTTTTTGGGAACCAGAGAAAGTTTATAAGAATTTAGTTTATTTCTTTTAGAAGACTCTTATTTGGAATCATGGAGATAGCTTGTGCAATATAATTTATTTTTGGGAGTAGGACTGTCTTAATTAATTGCAATCTATCCTCAAATTTTAAATTCAATTTATTCCATTTTTCAATATAAGATTTTAAAGTGCTCACAATATTGTTATAATTTGTAGTTAAAGTTAAATTTATATTTTCACATAATAATATCCCTTAATAGTTTATGGAGGAAACCTGTTTTCCAATTATTTGATTTGTGTTTAAATTAGAATCATATTTTTAATAACATTAATTTGGACTTAGATTTTCTGAGTCTAATTCAAGTAATAAATCATCAGAATTAGTTAGGGTAAGAAGTATGTCATCAGCAAAGAGCATTATTTTGGAGCTAAACTGACTATGCATATTTATGCCTTTGATTTTTGAATCATTATGTATTACAGAAGAAAAGAGTTCTATGGCTAGAGCAAATAAAATAGGGGATGTGTGACAGCCCTGTTTTGTACCTTTGGTGGTTTCAATGGCTTCTGAGGTGAAAGGACCTAATTTTACGTAAGCAAGATTATTTTTGTAAATATTTTTTATTAAAGTAATGAATTGTAGAGGGAAATCATAAATTTCTAGAACTTTAAAAAAATCCCAGTTTAGTGAATCATAGTTCATAGGTTAGTACTAAGCTAACTGCCCTTGCGAGCTATTTTAACCCTAGCCAATTATCCCTTGTGAGACTCAAACCCTGCACCTTGTGTTTGTAAGGCAAACACCTTAAACATTAGGCCACCCTCCCACACATCAAAGACTTTTTCAATATCAAGAGCAATTATAAGGGCTTTTTGATTGTCTCTATTTAAAATCTCAATTGTAGTTAGTATTCTTTGGATGTTATCACAGGTATGTCTATTATAAATAAATACAGTGTGATCTTCACTAATGCTGTGTAACAATGATGTTTTAATTCTGTTAACCAAGATGGGCATGAAGATTTTATAAACATTGTTGAGTAATGAGATTGGTCTCTCTCTCTCTCTCTCTCTCTCTATATATATATATATATATTGTTTGGGGTCTTTATTTTCCTTTATAATATGAGTAATTAGTGAGTACCTCCATGAAGGTGGAACTATATTTTGTGAATGTATTTCACTTAGGGTTTTATGTAATAATGATATTGCTGAAGTTGGGAATAATTTATATAATTCCATCAATACCAGGTGCTTTATTGTTTTTACTCTCTTTGATTTTTTTTCAGTTATTTCTTTAAGAGAAATTTGTTTTTGTATATTTATTTTTAGTTTCTCTGGTATATTCTTTATTTTAGAACAGAATAAGTCCAAGTCTAAAGTATTGTGATATGTGTTACTATTTCTATAATGTACTGCATAGTGATGTTTGAAAGCATAAAGAATTTTGCTTATGTCTGAAACTTTTTTATTATTTTTTCCCTTCATGAATATTTGTGATAATATTTTCAGTGGATTGTCTTTTTATTTTCATTACTAAATTATGCATATATTTTGGTAAAACAGAATAAGAATTAAGTTTTAATTTTTCAAGAGCCAAATTAGTTTTGTGATTTAGAATTTCATTGTATTTTTTATTTAATTCCCTAATTTCCTTTTTTTTGTGTCTAGGTCTTTTGAGTCAATAGTATTGATTTCTATTATCTGTTTTTCATTATTAATTAGCTCAGACTCCCATTCTTTTGTTTTATTATTAAACCATGTGATAGTTTTGCCATATAAATATGCCTTTAGAGAATCCCATAAAATAACTATATTTATGTCATCAGTGATATTAGTATCCAAAAATATTGTATTGTATTTTAGAGTCTAACCAGGGTTTAAATTGTTTTAATTTTGTAATATAAGCTGGATTATTTTTGTAATAGGAATTAGGACAAGGAGACCTGGTGGTGGAATGAAGAAGTACAGGAGAGTATACAGGAAAAGAGGTTGGCAAAGAAGTGGGATTGTCAGAGATGAAGAAAGTAGACAAGAGTATAAGGAGATGAGGTGCATGGCAAAGAGAGAGGTGGCAAAGGCTAAGGATAAGGCGTATGAAGAGTTGTATAAAAGGTTGGATACTAAGGAGGGAGAAAAGGACCTGTACCAATTGGCTAAACAGAGGGACCAAGCTAGTAAAATGTGCAGCAGATAAGGGTGATAAAGGTTAATGAGGGAAATGTACTCACAAGTGAGGACAGTGTGTTGAGCAGATGGAAAGAGTACTTTGAGGGGTCCAAGAATGAAGAGAATGAGAGGGAGAGAAGGTTGGATGATGTGTGGATAGTGAATCATGAAATGCAGTGAATGAGCAAGGAGGAAGTCAGGACAGCTATGAAGAGGATTTAGAATGGAAAGGCTGTTGGTCCAGATGACATACCTGTGGAAGCATGAAGGTGTTTAGGAGAAATGGCAGTGGAGTTTTTAACTAGATTGTTTAATGAAATCTTGGAAAGTGAGAGGATGCCTGAGGAATGGAGAAAAAGTGTTTTGGTACCAATATTTAAGAATAAGGGTGATGTGCAGAGCTGTAGTAACTACAGAGGGATTAAACTGATCAGTCACAGCATGAAGTTATGGGAAAGAGTAGTGGAAGCTAGGTTAAAAAGGGAGGTGATGATTAGTAATCAGCAGTATAGTTTCATGCCAGGAAAGAGCACTACAGATGCAATGTTTGCTCTGAGAGTGTTGATGGAGAAGTACAGAGAAGGTCAGAAGGAGTTGCATTGTGTCTTTGTGGATTTAGAGAAAGCATATGACAGGGTGCCTAGAGAGGAGTTGTGGTATTGTATGAGGAAGTCAGGAGTGTCAGAGAAGTATGTAAGAGTGGTACAGGATATGTATGAGGGTAGTGTGACAGCGGTGAGGTCTGCGGTGGGAGTGATGGATGCGTTTAAGGTGGAGGTGGGATTACATCAATGATCAGCTCTGAGCCCTTTCTTACTTGCAATGGTGATGGACAGGTTGACAGACGAGATCAGACAGGAGTCCCCGTGGACTATGATGTTTGCAGATGACATTGTGATCTGTAGTGAGACTAGGGAACAGGTGGAGGAGACCCTGGAGAGGTGGAGATATGCTCTAGAGAGAAGAGAAATGAAGGTCAGCAGGACTAAGACAGAATATATGTGTGTGAATGAGAGGGAGGATAGAGGAATGGTGAGGATGCAGGGAGTAAAGGTGGCAAAGGTGGATGAGTTTAAGTACTTGGGATCAACAGTTCAGAGTAATGGTGAGTGTGGAAGAGAGGTGAAGAAGAGAATACAGGCAGGATGGAGTGGGTGGAGAAGAGTGTCAGGAGTGATTTGTGACAGACGAGTACCAGTAAGAGTGAAAGGGAAGGTCTTCAAGAGGGTAGTGAGACCAGCTATGTTATATGGGTTGGAGACAGTGGCATTGACAAAAAGGCAGGAGTCAGAGCTTGACGTGGCAGAGTTGAAGATGTTAAGATTTGCACTGGGTGTGACAAGGATGGACATGATTAGGAATAAGTATATTAGAGGCTCAGCCCAGGTTGGAAGGTTTGGAGGCAAAGCCAGAGAGGCAAGATTATGTTGGTTTGGACATGTGCTGAGGAGGGATGCAGAGTATATTGGGAAAAAGATGCTAAGGCTGAAGCTGCCAGGTAACAGGAAAAGACGGAAGCCTAAGATAAGGTTTATGGATGTGGTGAGAGAGGATATGCAGGTAGTTGGTGTGAAAGAGCAAGATGCAGAGGACAGGAAGAAATTGAAACAGTTGATCTGCTGTGGCGACCCCTAACGGGAGCAGCCAAAAGAAGAAGAAGTAGTCTCTTGAAATCTATTTGACATTTTAGAATGAGTGAATTATGATCTGAAAGGCGGCAAGGAATTATAGAAAATTTGATCATTTTCATACTTAAGTCTTGCAATATAAAGATTTTATCAATTCTTGTTTGCGTGATGAATTTATAGTCACTATGGGAATACCATAGTGAATTATCCTCTTTGAGTCTAAACGTATCTAATAGATTTAAGTTATCGGTCCATTTCTTAAGAGCTTTCCCAATAGGAGTCAGACAAAGAGGTCTTTTATTAGTGGTCTCAGAGTTATCCAAAATACAATTGAAGTCTCCTCCTATTATCAAGTTGCCCTTGTGTACTTTGTTAATAAGATCTATGTGTTTTTTGATTGTTCCTATTCCTATGCCTGGAAACCAATATACATTTACTAGTGTCCAAATTCTGTTGTTAAATCTTACTATTACAATTGCTAAAAGTCCGTCATTATCTTCATAATTATAATGATTTGAGGATTAGTGATATTTTTCCTCCATAGTATTAAGACTCCCCTGGTTTTCTTTTTATAAGAAGAATAAGATAGTTTTACATATTCATGTTGGTTCCACATGTAATTATTTGTTTTAAAATGAGATTCTTGGAAAAAAAAATTACTTGCGCTTTATTGAATTTTAAGTATCTTAGTAAATTTAATCTTTTCCTCGGGTTATTCAGACCATTAATGTTTAGTGAAAGCAAGGTTACATCCATCAAATTTGTCTGTATTTGAAGAGTATTTGTATTTGAAGCATGTTTGTTTCTTTTATTGCTCAAATTCTGTGTAACTACTTTATAAATTATAAGCATTAGAGCTAAGCTAAGTATCCCTTCAAGAAGACTTAAATTAGAGTTAAGGTAAGGCCAATAAAAAGAAAATAATAGAAGAAAAAAGTAGATAAAACCAAGTAAACGAATAATCAAAAATTCAAAGGATTCCTCTGACAAGCATGGAGTGAAAAATACTCCTAAACTGAAAGAACAAAAATGTTCTAGCAGATTAACCCTAATTTCTAACAGTAGATGCAAAGAAATGATTATCTTACAGCTACATATTAGAGTTCCTAGAGATTTGATGTTTTCAAGTGAGATAAAAGGTTATAATAAAATTGAATATCAGATAAAGTAAATATTAATTATAATTACAGTGTGGAAATTTTGATTACTATTGTTAAAATATAAAATAAAAGGAAAGAATATTACATTTTCAAACTTAAGAAGGACTGAATGACTTCAAGCTGTGTCATAACCTTATGTACATCTTTGAATCTAGCTTAAATATACATCTTGAGTACCAATAGAACCACAACATTCAAACAAATAGTTAATATGCAGCAACCAACTAGCTTATATAATTTTAGTAATAACAGCAAGGAATTCTTGTTTCAAGATAAGAAATGCTGTTCAAGTTCAAACCAGAGAGAAAAAAATGTAATGTACTGACCCAGCTTATTCACAAAGCACTTTCCAGTTTTCATTTTATTAATTTTAAGAATCTTAAGAGTTTAATTCAAACAAATAAGTGTTTACTTCTAACATCTAAAGAGATAAAGAGATTAAATTAGAATCACAAGATTTTAACTTGTGTCATTTTGTTGAACAGATATTTTGAACATTAGAGGTCCACTACAAGTAATACTAAACTATAAGTAATCATAAACATTGACAACCTTTATATTTACTTTAGCATCAAATTTTTTTAGGTTACAACTAGCATTCACAATGTGAATGCCAAAAAAACTGCATTCATATATCTTATTACTTTGAATGAATAGTGCTTGATTGCAACTATCTTCCAAATGAAGAAGCAATAGGTGATATATAAATTGATTTTATATATCATGTTATTTGGATGTACATTACAATAGGTAAAAATACAATGAAACTTTGTTTGGAAGATTAGCATTGAACCCATTAAGAGACAAATGCTATCACTTTAAGTATCCTTACTTTCTTCTTATTCCTTTTCTCTCTTTCTCTCCTTCTCCAATTCTATTTTTCTCTCTTCCTTCCTTTAAACAGCAGCAAAGAAGGCACATGAGAGAAGGTACATATCCCATAATTTCCCAGAGGAACAGCTTCATCACCAAGAGACACACAGCAAGTGAAAGGGAAAGAAGACAAGGCCATTTCTATGGCAACGAAATATAAACAGAGCCAGCCAACTGTGCAATAAAGTGGATGACAGGATTGCATTTTATTTAAAATCACTGGGAAGGGTATGAAAACTATTTGTATAGACAGTTTAAATTAACTAGGAAGTGTATTGTGTCAGCTACAGTGTCTCATAAATGTGACTATAGCCCTACTAAATAACAGATATGTAGTGTTTACTCTGAGGTAAAGATGAGATTGTATCTGTGAGACAAAAAGCTTCAAACAAGCAGGCAAGTGTTCGCAGATAAAGAAAAAAACAGTCAACTGTCACTTAGAATGTTGAAACGGCAAAAAAACAAATATGCTTATTTTATTTAAAATAAAGATACTATTAAATATTTAAGACTGTAAACTGTCAAAGTATTTATTTAACGCAAACCTTTATATATGAAATACCCATTTTCTCTTATCATTTAAAAAAAGGAAAACAATATATTGTAAGAAAAAGTAAGCTAATGTAGTGTCATATGTACTTGCAAAGAATTAAACAATATTGGAGAGGAGAAAAAAACAGGGATTTCTGCTACACAATAAACTAGTTGAATGCAATTTCAAGCAGTAAAAGCAAAGCTTCTTATGATGCTAATGGATAGTTGGTAGTAACATAAATCAAATACAAAGAAGTTTGTGAAAATAAAATAAAATGTACATACTTTTTATTTGTATGAGTATGAAGAACTCATATCTTAGTTGATGCTTTGAGAGATTTGGTGGTTTCTATATTTTTTCGTTTAGTTTTTATTTTTTTTCTTCCTCGCATCAGACCAGGTATTTTTCCCAGATGATCTTTTTAAGGTAGAAAAAGTTGACCAGTCCATTTCCTCAGGAATTGTGATTATATTGTTGTTTTTGATGAATGAAGAAGTTTCCTCAAAATTGTTGAATGTTCTTATGTCATTTGAGTAAAACATTCTGATTTTTGCCAGATAAACAAGCTGTGATTTAATTTTATTTTGTTTAAGTAGTTCCACAAGTGGCCAAGTCTTTTTCCTAAGCTCCAATACTCTTGAGGACTAGTCATTATCAAATCTTATCTGATTTTGTTTGTAAGTTAAGGGACTTTTCCTCCAGGCTGATTTAAGTATAAGTTCTTTGTCCAAATATGATAGAAATGTAACTACAATATATCTTGGTGAAGCATTAGGTGAGGAAGATATAGATTTTCCTATGGGTCTGTGTGCTCTCTCTATCCTATTAGATAAAATTTCTTTTAAGTCAAGTATTTCAGGCAGCCAATAATTTAAAAATAATATGATATCCTCACCTTCAGATTTCTCTGGGAGACCAAATGTTCTTATATTATTTCTCCTTTCCCTGTTTTCCAGGTCATCTACTTTGTTGATTAACCAGTTATTTTTGTTGTAGAAGAAAATCACACTGACTCTTCTTCTTTGAGTCTCCCATCAATGCCATTTAGAGAAGTTTCAATGTCCATTATTCTGATTTGTTGTTGCTGCAGCAATATTTCCTTAAGAAAATCAATTTGATTTTGACAGCTTTCCTTGAGGTTTTCTAAATTGTCTGTGAATTTGTCCATTTTCAAAGACAGTTCATGTAGAGTAACTGACATCAGTTGAATCTCCTTTTTCAGTGTAGTTTCAGAATGGGAATTCTTTGAGTTGTTCATTTCCACATATATAAGATGATCTCCAGGTTATTTTGACAGGAATATTTCAGTGGAATTCCTTCAATTTTGATATTTCTGCAGTATAAGAGGTTCCTTAATAAGATTATTCTATTTCTGTTTACAAAGAATGATTATTTTCCTGTATTCTGGTAGTAGTTTGTGGAGCTCTAAAAAGATGCGGCTATCAGTTGGCCATCTAGGCTTCGCCCCAATACCTGAAATCTTGTCCTTCACCAGTTGCATCTTCAAGGTCAACTAGGTCACTATGGGGCACCTCTGTTCACCTGGATTGAGATCAGATGATGAGGGCCTTGGTCAAAGCCCAAAACTGTGCTATGGTGTTTTTTCTTCTCTCTCTCTCTTCTCCCTCTGTATATAGGGAGGCTAAAGAAAGACCTGTCCCCTACACTTCATATGCTCTTTCCCCAGACCCTAAAGTGTGTTAGGGCTGGGTACATTTTTTGTGCCATCTATGTCAGCACCAGTGGTATTTCATCCATAAGTGCTGACTTCCTCGGTATTCGTGGTTCAACAATGATTCCATAGGTGTTGAAAACCTATAGGTATGAAGTCGTCAATGCTGATGGTTCAGCACTAATCCAGTTGGGAGCAAAGAATACCCTATGTATTCTGTGCTGTAACGAAAACGATGACACTAAGCGAGTAAAAAAAATGTACCAGACAGAAACATGTCTGGAGCAATATACTGAACAATCCTCTAGGACATAAACTCTAGTCAAAGAGCAACACAAACGTCAAAAAGAATTCAATTAAAAGCAAGGTATTTAATATATGATGAGCGCTTTTGCAAACAAAGTTTGCTTCTTCAGATCATAATCACATAAAAACATCACAGTTTAAATAATATACTCCATTAAACCAATGTTCAATGACAACAAAGACCCATACAAGAATGATTTAGAGATCATTTATATTGTGCCCATAAGGGCCTGAATTATAGTGCTGTTGCCAAACACATGAATGAGAAAGGCAATGGATGTGATTTCTGTTTTTAGATCTGGAGGTAGTCCATGAAGGTGTAAGGAAGGGTAACATTGTCAGTACTACAGAACTGAATTGGATTCTAAGATTGATAGCGCATCAGGGGCTGGGTTTGAATGATTATGTATCTATTTAACCAGTCCTCAAAGTGCGAAAACTCAGGCGGTAATGGGCTGACTGTTTTTCAAGTTATATATTTTGTTATGTTTCAGTTTTTATGCTACAGTTCATTTTTTATGTTATAGTTTATTGTTTTAAATGAATATATGTATTTTTTTGCTGGTGATGCTGTATATAAAATGTTTTATTCAAGAACTGGGTCAAGGGGGATGGTTTAGATTGCTCTGTTTAGTTAGCTGTTACTTAGCAACCAGAGATGCATTGTTGTTTCATTGGCTGTCGTTGAACATTAGTTTAATGGGGTATATTATTTAAATTAGGTTCATAGGTTCATACTAGGCTATCTGCCCTGGGGCAATTATAAGCCTAGCCCGATTCTGTATGGCTTACGCCACCCCTTTTTTTAACCGAGCAGCATATGGCATCTGTTTGAGACCCTTGATCCTCTTGGTGAGATACTTTTGGGGTCTTTCTAATTGCTGCAGGTGTCTGGTAAGGTACATCCCAAAAGGGGCATTGTATTCTATGATGGGCCTGATGAGGGATGAATAAAGGGGCACGATTACCTCTCTTGATCTAGATGTGAAACCCTTTGTGATGAGGTGGGCTATGTAGAAGGTCTTTCTAACCACTTTGGCAATGTGGTTTTCAAAGGAGAGATTGCTATCAACTTGGGTCCCCAGGTCCCTAATAACTTTCTCTGTACTTAATGGGTTTCCGCCTATGTGGTAATTTGTGGGCACATTGTTTTTGCCAAAGGGTATGACTATACATTTTTTGGCATTTAGCTTTAAACCATGGTGCTGGCACCAGTTATCTGTCTCTGTGAGACCTTTTTGAAGGATGTTTGTGTCAGCTGGAGAGTCGATTATGGCGCCCAGTTTGCAGTCGCCTGCGAACTTGGTGAGCCATAGTCCTCCCACATTTGCCTGTACCTCGGAAAAGTATATACCAAACAAGAGTGGTCCCAGGACAGAACTCTGTGGGATACCACTTGTGACCGGTTTCGAGTCTGACATGGCTCCAGCAACTCTCACTCTGTGGGTTCTGTCTTTGAGCCAGTTTGCGACCCATCTTGTGACATAGGGGTTTATATTTAAGCTGGATAGCTTATCTATGATGCCCGAGTGGGGTATTGTGTCATATGCCTTTGCAAGGTCCAGATAGGCTGTGTGGACTACCTTCCCTTCATCTATGGCTTTGGTGACTGTTTTGAAGAAGTCAACCAGGTTCAAAAGGCAGGATCTGCCCTTGAGAAAGCCGAACTGGCTAGGATCTAGTGTCTGTAGGTCCCCAATGTCTTTGTTTATGAGCTCCATGATGATCCTCTCCATAGCCTTGCAGACTAAGCTAGTCAGGCTTATGGGGCGATAGTTTCCAGGGTCCGTAGAGGCTCCACCTTTGTGGAGTGGGACCACTGTTGCTATACGCCATTCTGTGGGCACATATCCTGTAGTGAGGCTGAGATTGTATAGCTGTTTTATTTGAGGGATTAGTTCCTCTTGGAGTTCATGTAAAACGCAACCTGGGACGCCATCTGGTCCCATGGAAGCAGTGTTTTTTGCTTTGGTGAGGGCAGCCTTCACCTGAGCATCAGAGATGTTTGGGAGGCAGCCCTCTGCCGGGATAGATACTTGCTCTTTTGGGGGGAGGGGGTGGAGAAGTTTGCACTGAACCTGTCTGCCAGGATATTGGTGATGTCTGTGGGTTCAGTGTATTTTTTGTCGTTTAGAATCAACTCAGAACAAGTCTGGGAGTTGCATCCCAGGTTCCTAACATAACTGAAAAAAGCCTTATGATTGTCTTTGGTGTCCTGTGCAATTTTTCTCTTGAAGCTGGCCTTGGAGGATTTTATGAGGGATCGTAATTTTTTGCTAGTACTGATCAGAGATGCCTTCCCTATGAGGGATTTTGCTCTATCATGTAGTAGCTTCCTCCTTCTGTTGTACAGTTTATTTATGGCAGGGGTTCACCAGACTGGACACCTGCCTTTGGATGATTGGGTCTTGGTTTTGTTTGGGATAGCATGATCCATGCATTCCTGGAGATGTCCGTAGAATGCGTTTATATAGGATTCTGCAGTTTGGGCCGTAGTTTCCACTGGCCCTGGGGCCTTGAAGGATTCCACTTTGGTTTTGAGAAGTGAGAAGTTTGCTTTTGAGAAGTTTTTCACTGTGGTTTTCTGGGCTGGGGGTGGGGTCGGGATGTGGACATCCAGTGAAATTAATTTATGGTCTGATCTTACCAATGAGGGATATACTTCTGGTGTGGAGCATAGAGTCCCCATGTTGGTAATGATCAGGTCTAGTATGTTGTCCCTCTTGTGGGAGTGGTGACTAGTTGTTCCATAGCATTTGAGTTTATAATTTCCAGGAACCTTTGGGCTAAGGTGCTGGGGCTTGAGTAGTGCTCCCAGTCAATGTTTGGGTAGTTGAAGTCGCCCAATATAATGGTGTTCGGAGAGATCTTCATGTTCTCCAATGTTTTCAGGAAAGCCGAGTGGGATTCCTGACTTTGAGAGGGTGGTCTGTAGGATGCTATAAACTGAAAAGCAGTCTTACCCACTGTTAGTTGCACATGGATGGTCTCCGATACTTCGTGCAATGCCACTAACCTGGAGGTGTGGATATCCTTGATAAATATGGAAACTCCCCCTTCTTTTGTGGTTCAGTCCGGGTTTTGGGGCCGAAAAGCATGATATGAGGTATAGCCTGGTAGTCCTGGGGTGCTCTCTGGAGCCTTGAACCAGGTTTCTGTCACTGCACAGATATCGATGTTCTCCATACTGATGATGTGTGCATCTTGAGGTTAAGACTTCTGGTGTTTAGCAGCATTACCCTTAGTTTTGTGATGTTTTTATGTGTTTATGACCTAAAGAATCAAACTTTGTTTCCGAAAGTGCTCATCATACATTAAATACCTTGGTTTTAAGTGAATTCTTTTTGCTATTTGTGTCGCTTTTTGACTAAAGTTTAGGTGCTAGAGGATTGTTCAGTATCATGCTCCAGTCGTGTTTCTGTTTGGTACATTTTTTTACTCACTTAGTGTCGTTGTTTTTGTTACCACACAGTTCTTTGCCTGGGGTATTCTTTGCTTTCTGAATATGTAGATTTTGTTACCCTTGGTGAGCATGGCTGAGGGCTTTACATCCAATGTGGAGCTTACTTATAACCCGCAGAGGAATGAAAAGAACTAGAAGAGTGTCCAACTGACTAGCTTTATGAAAATGGAGAGTAACCCATTGCTCTTGGATAATGTTTTGACTCAGGGGTTTGGTAGCAACATGGAAGAGAGTGAGCATGGAAGGCTATATGAACAACTGCAGATCTTAGAGAATGAGTTGTACTGGCTGAAGAGGCTGTAGTACCAACGGCTCCATATGGAAGCACGTTATACCCTCAAGATTATACCAAGGCATCTGCGCATTTTCACAATGTCTACATTTGGTGACTTTTATCCAGAGTCATTAGCCAGATGGCAAAGAATTAATCTGGATACCAGTTTCTCCTACACAAGACTGTTGATAGATTTTTTTTTGCACCGATTGAGAAGGAAATGTCTGAGAAGGTACAGTCATAACAGGATATCTATAATGCGACTAGCAGTGACCTAGCTGAAATTAGGATCAGGGAGGTCATTGATCAGGTATGTTTATACAAACAAAAGCTGTTACAGCAAAAGAAGAAGAAGATACAGAGGGGCCTAAGGAACTTCAAGAACAATTTTGTCTTCACTTGGCCGAAGGAGATGAATATAAATCAGGAGCCCACGAGTACAGTGCATAATTTCAAGGTAATAGAGGTCCCTCCATCTAGAATGACTGTTGTATCTGGTGAGAGAGGGGAATTAACATTCTCTCTCAGTAATGCAAGAGAGGTCCCATTACCTATAGAGATTCCTGTACCTGACGAGAGAGGAGAATTGCTAATTCCTCCCAGTAACACATCAGTATATGGTACCCCTAATGATGGCCATTCACCTGCTGTAACTTCATTGGACAACACCAAGAGGACAGAGTCTGAACTGGTTGTTCATAGAAAAATGATGCCTTTGAACACTGAACAGGTTTTTTCCAACCTGGCATTATCATTCTCAACGAGGAGGAAGACCTCCCTAGACACACCTGAAAACCGTGGAAGGTGTTGAGGAAACAATCGTTCCAGGAAGGGAACATCTGAACTCGAAATAAGATGTGAAAACAGGTTGATTCAGTCTAGTTTTGAATACTTCTGCTAGGCAATTAACGGACACTGAGATCAATATATCAAATAAAGGTCTTTCTTATACAGGCCCAACAGCCAGATTTATCAGATACCATAGTGGACCTAAGGTTATTTGTTAGGAATGTAACTTTAAAACTTATGTTTAGTACTGTAGACTCTGACTGTGATGTTCCATTTTTTAGAAAGCCCAGTGCATATACTCCCCAGATCCACCCTGTCCTAGAGGTTTTTACCCAGTTATGTGAAAAGGTGATCTATCAATGGTTTGAGAACCTTACCCTAGAGGAGCTGCAGGTGCTTTTAGCCCTGCAACTGGATCATAGTATTGTTATCAGGCCAGCGGACAAGGGATGCTCTGTGGTAGTAATGAACAGGGCTTACTATTTTAATACCATTAATGGAATGCTGCGAGATACACACACATATAGGGAGATTGAAAGAAATGCCATTGAGCGATTAGAAGAAGACCTAGTGAGGTCATTGAGTGAATGTGTATGGAGTGGACTTATGATTAAGTAACTTTTTCAGTACTTCTTAGTGGAGAATCCACTTATACCCAGCTTTAATGGGATGCTTGATGAAAGTCCATAAAGACCCCCTATTCCCTCCTTTTAGACCAATAGTAGTGGGAGATGGGTGGCTCACAGAACCAATATTGATCTATGCAGAAAAACAATTAAGAACAGTACTGGAACAGTGTACAACAGTGTTACATGATAGTAAACAATTGTTACAGGATCTTTATTTCTGCCTCAATAGAGGCATGGTACCAAATATCCAGTACTTAGTTACGCTTGATGTAACCTCTTTGTTCACGGTCATCCCCAGTTTGCAAGGGATAGAGATGGTGAGAAGGGTGTTGACTCATAGGAGCACTTATGATCTACAACAAATAGATTTTATTTGCTATTTGATGGAGGTGGTGTAAGAGTACACCGTATTTGTATTTGATGGAGTATATTACATTCAGACCTCAGGTGTGGCTATGTGCACATCTTGTGCCAACAGCTACGCCAATTTGGTCATGGTAGACTGGGAGGAGGAATTCGTACTTGGACCTTTGTCACATAGGAATCATCTGTATTTTTAATGCTGTTTTGTGGATGATTTATTCCTGTTATGTTTAGGTAATGAGGCACAGCTCCAGACCTTTGTGGATTATTTGAATGGGATCAGTAGCTTTCTGCATTTCACAGTGATATATCTGACTACTAGGATTCAGTTCCTGGATGTCCAGATACTCAGAGATGACATGGGGGTTTCTATACTAAGCTACATAGGAATGAATGTTTTCATCCAATGTACATACATTGTACCAGCATGCACCCAAGCATGTTTTTCATAATGTGCTTAGGGGACAAGCATTGAGGACAAGTAGGCTCTCTGGGAAAGGGGAAGATTTTGAGGGAGTATTGAAATAGGTCAAGAAGGAGTTTTTAGGGAGAGGCTATAGGGAGTCTAATATATTAGAGGCACAGGAATCAGTAAAGAAAGTCAGGGATACTTTGGGAAGACCATATTTTTCCTTCCCAGTATTGGTTTGTAAGGAATCTAATGACTCACACCTGGGTGTGACCTTTAGGTTGACATATTCTTGTGATGATCAGGAACTCAGGAACATCATTTATAAGCACTATCATGTTCTGCAAGTAGTCAAGGACATAGCCAGGTTAGTTGGATCCAAACCCAAGTTTGGGTATAGAAACCAAAAATCTTTGAGACATAGACTTTGTTATCCTAAGGTTGAGGGGAGATCAAATATACACAGAGGGATGCCAGGTACTAGAAGATGTAATGGATGTTCCTTTTCTGTCTTTATTGATGAATCCTTGGGGTTCATTCACCACCAAGATGATAGGGAATTTGTAGTTACAGTGCAGGCTGATTGTAACACAAAAAATGTATTTAGCTCATTGTGTGCTATGTAGGTTGTTCTACATAGGCAGACAAATAGACACCTATGAGAACGAATTAGAGATCATATATATTGTGCTCGTAAGGGCCTGAATTATAGTGCCATTGCCCATCACATGAATGAGAAAGGCAATGGACATGATTTCAGTTTTTTAGTTCTGGAGGTCGTCCATGAAGATGTAAGAAAGGGTGGTATTGTCAATACTACAGAACTGTGGAACTGAATTGGATTCTGAGATTGAGAGCACATCAAGGGCTGGGTTTGAATGATTATGTATCTATTCAACCAGTCCTCAAAGAGCAGAAACTCAGGAGGTAATGGGCTGACTGTTTTTCAAGTTATATATTTTGTCATATTTCAGTTTTTATGCTACAGTTCATTTCTTATGTTATAGTTTATTGTTTTCAATGAATATATGTATTTTTTGCTGGTGACACTGTATATAAAATGTTTTATTCATGAATTGGGTGTAGGGAGATGGCTAAGATTTCTCTGTTTAGTTGGCTGTTACTTAGCAACCAGCGATGCATTGTTGTTTTGTTGGCTGTTATTGAACATTGGTTTAATGGAGTATATTATTTAAACTGTGATATTTTTTGTGATTTTGATCTGAAGAAGCAAACTTCATTTGCGAAAACACTCATCTTATATTAAATACCTTGATTTTAAGTGAATTATTTTGGCCATTTGTGTCGTTTTTTGACTAGAGTTTATGTGCTAGAGGATTGTTTAGTATCATGCTCCTGACGTGTTTCTGTTTGGTATGTTTTTTTACTCACTAATACTTTTGGAGCAAGTTTCAGTGGTGATGACATCTGCATTTGAGCTTTCAGTGCTGGGCCTTATTTGTGCCATGAACTTTGTGTTGAGTTCATGAAGGTCAGTATCAGCAAATGCATAGGCAGCTTCAGATCAGACAAGTAACAAAGTTTTTCAAGAAAGTTCTTAGGTAACTGATTTAAGAGAAACATGTTCTGTTTTGGCTCCATCCCATGACAGCTCTCAGATGTCCCAACAAGAATGCCAGAAGCTCTTCAGAGATCATGCTTTTCTGGGGAACAGTCATTTTCTTATCATTAAAACTAGTCCCCTCTGGGTGTCATGAGAAGAATGAGTTGCAGGAGGAGGCATTTTGACTCTCCAGCAGAGTCCCTCACCTCAAATGTAGATCTTAATGAAGGGGAGGGCTTCCCACAATCCCATCCAGAAGACTTCAGATTTTGTAAGTAGTTGAATTGATGAAGCGTAAATGATCCTGGCACATAGACTATCTTCCCTGTTAAAGAGATCTGTTGAAGAGATCCTGCAGGAAGTCTTTCACTCCACCCTACCCACATCTTTGGTTTTCTATTCCACTGAATGGATGATTGCTCTGGTAGCAGAAAGGGTCTAGCTTGAACCCAATATGGCTAAGCCTACACCTATAAATCTGACCAATGTATTTTGGCCCCTATAGGATAGACCAGCTTTGGAGTAAGATTCCCCTTGCTGTCTCCATTTTGGTGGCAGTAGCCACTAAGAGGGAAACCTCTGAGGAGAGTCCAGTTGCTCATTCTTCAGATGAGGCTTCCTGGTTGATGGGGTGGCATAGGGAGGCATGCCTTTGTTTCTAGAACTTTTACAGTTAAGGCATTAAATTTCCTGGTGCACATGACCCCTTTTTCAGCTTGATCCTGTAGAGAAGACTCTGGACATGCAAAAGCAAAACAGTCATCTGTGTCACAAAATAGTGTCACGGGTTGCAACATTGCAGTCTAACCTCGCTGTCCATGAGTCTGATGTTTAATACAGCAGATGGAGCAGCTGTGACAGACATTACAAGGAGGAGGCAGACATGACTCAGATTGATATTTTGCAGAAAACATTGACATCCTTTGCCAGTTCCCATTTTATGAATCCTCGTGTTTTCATAGGTTCATAGGTGTTTATAGGTGTTTACTAGGCTAATGACCACAAGGCTCTTTTTAAGCTTAACCATGCATCCCAAATCCCTGACAAGTTCTGATACCCTTGATGAGTGTAAGCATGGGCCTGTAAGATGAACCATTTGCAGGTTGCCTGTGTCCATTAGAGACATAGGTGCTAAACCATGGATGAATTTCCAGTTTCCTATCCAATTGTCCAAGTTGCACTTAAATTGCACTAGGGAGGAACTCTGCTTCACATGGATGGATGGGGAACCTGTTCCATAGATGGGGTAGTCTCTGGGATACATACCTATCTCTCCAGCAGGTCCTTGTTTTGGTCCTAGGGTGAAGGAAAGATTGCTTAGTCACAAGATGGGAAAATACTTTCTGCATGTGGGAAGAAGTTCTCTGCTTCATAGTGGTCCAGAAAGGTTCAAACAATTTACAGTGTCACAAGTTCCAGCATCAGCCTTACAGGCATGATTCAATAGAAATTCATGTGGCCATGAGGGTTCTCTAAATGACAGTTCCAGCACCAATCTTACAAGCATGATTTAATAGAAACTCGTGGCCATAAGAATTCTCTAAATGACATCATCAGAGTGGTAGAGATGAACCGCAAAATTAGGGGCTTCATGGTCATTCCCTTGGAGACAGATGGGTTGATTATCCCTCCATCTAGCACTGTGGCTGGCTATCATGCAGGACAGATGGTCATGGACATAATTTCAGAGGCTATACAATTCCATTCTCATGTATCAAGGCCAGTCCCTCTTCTCTTACCAAGTGTTCAAACCTAACAGAGGGAGGCAGATAACATCTTAGCAAACAAAAAAAACTCCAGGAGGTCCTACCAGAGAAGAAATGATCTGTAGTTCATTCCAGTTTATTTTTAATCTCTAAAAAGTCAAAGGACCTCAGGCCAGTACTTGGTCTTAATGGTTTAAAACTGTGCATAAGAAAAACTAAGTTCAAGATGGGCAAAATTCAGTCAATCCTTCCTTGTCTTCAGGAAGGAGATTGGGTGTATTGTTTAGGCTTCCAGGATGCCTACTTGCTTGTAAAGATAATCAAGGATTCCCAGAAGTTCAGTGTACTTCTCGGTGGGAGCCAGTCATTGTCAATTCAAAGCCTGTCATTCAGACTCCCTTGTTCCCTCATGTGTTCACCCAGTGCATAACAGTGGTTGCAGATCACCTGAAACTACTTAGAATTAGGGTGTTTCCACAGCTGGATTTCTGGCTCCTTGTCTCCATCATGAGGCAGTCCTTAATATGTGCAGGGAACTACTTTGGTTTTGTCTTTGAGGATTCCATTGGACACTGTGAAGTTGAAGAGCCATTCCAAACTCTCACATTTATAGACTAACACCTGGAATGATAGAGGTTGTCCTGACTCACACTGTTCAGGATAGTTTAAATACAGTCTGCAGTAATACCACTTCTGCAACAACCTTTACCATCAATGGCCATAATTCAAGATGCTGGACTTCAGTGTAGTAACTGTTCATTTGTTACCATTCACAAGATTCAATAGGGGATGCTACATTGAAATCATCAGATAGAAAGGTCTCAGATGGAATATCCCATGGAACAGGCCGTTTGATTATGCAAGATGTATCTTTCATATCTACAGTGCATATTACACCTAACTAATTTGTATAGAGTATTGCTCTTTACTCCTCCCATACCCATGGTCACAATCACCATGGACAAGTCTAGCTTGTGATTTTGGTGCATTATTTAAGGAAGATGGTCTAACAGACTTAGACTCAAGGAAGCCTTACTGTATATCAGTATCCTGGAGATGAGAACTGTTCTCCTTACACTGCTGACCATCTTCCCTAGGGTGTAATTGTGGTGCACTCCAACAGTATGTCAGTTGTATGGTACATCAACAAATATCGGAGAACCAGGTCCTACAAGGATTTGGGAATAGACAGTGAACTCACAATGTTTTCTTATAGTAATGAAAATCCTTAGTTGAGCCATATCAATAACAGACAGGCTCAGCAGATGTCTTCTGATGCCTCACAAGTGGTCCCTGTATCTGGTAACAGAGTGGACAAGTTTCTGTTGTCTCCTCAGTTAATATCAAGTCTATTAACTTATTCAATTTCATTCCTCCAAAGAAGCAAATCCTTGCAATGCTGTAATTTACCTCTGGCCACCCAGGCTATTACTACTACATCATTCCATTAATAATGACATTTATTCAGAAAGCTAAATTGTACAAGGCTGGGTTTATTGTAATTCTCATGTTTGTGGTCTTGCCTAGTAAAGATGCCCTGGTTTCTGGAGTCTCATGCAGGCCTCCTCTCCTATGTCTTCAGCAAGTCTAAAAATACCAAGACCATCAGTCCCTCAAACTAACTACATGATTTATCCAGTTGTCATAATGGCCAGGCACTCTTCCTACTCTCCTAGGTTGGTCCATACCCTAACAGCACCCCAAAAGCCTTCTATTAGAAAAATATACAAGGAAAAGGGGATAACATTGCTTCTGCAGGTTAATGACAAAGGAATATTTCACACCTGCCATCCCTACTAGTCTTCAGTCTGTGACAGATATCTTTAACAAAGGCTCAACTTTGTCCACCTCAGCCATCTCAAGTTTTCATCAAGCTTTTTGCCTGTGCTTCTCTGGCAGCCCATAATGTTTGCAAAGCCTTTCTGAGGTGTAATTTCCTTTTCAGACCTCCTTTCAAAGAGTCTGTTCCTTATGAGATCTGATCTTTATCTTGGAACAGCTAACACATTCAATCTTTTAACTTGCTGACATGCAGATCTTAAATACCTCTCCTGTTTGTGTTTTTCCTAGCAATAACGTTTGTAAGAAGGATCTCAGAATCACGAGCCCTCTCCTCATTCCCTATATCTGATATTTCTTAAAGACAATGTATCATAAAAATTAACTGTGGCTTCATGTCTAAAGTAGCTTCAGAACTGAATCATAACCATTCTAGTATTATACTAGTTTTCTTCCCTGAATATTCCAACAGAGGTGAATATAAATTGCACTACCTAGATGTTCACATGCAGTTGAAATTCTGTTTGCAAAAACAAAAATTATGGAAAGGAGGGTCAGGTCTCTGTTTCTTTGCCTCCAACCGAGAGCTTAAAATTTCCCAAGTTTCATATTCCAAGTTTCTATCAGATTGTATTACTTACTGCTACATGTCCAGAAATCAGACAGTTCCAGGCAAACATAAAGCTTATTCATCTAGATCCATGGGTATGTGCTTGGCTTTCTTCAGGAATATTCAGTCAATATTTGTGCTGCCATCACATGAACTTTTGCAACACACTTTAAGCTGGATGTGATCTCATGTTCTAGGTCTTCCTTTAGGATTACCATCCTCTGTGGTATTCTGTCATGAAGTTACTCAAGATGTATTGCTGGAGACTTTTCCCTTTACTTGAAGTGGATGTATTACACTTTTCTGTCTTACATGATTCTATGTACTTTCCATAACAATAGATCTTAATGATCCATGTCCTTCTACTGTAGCATACCCTCTTTCCTTCTCCCCTCCAGTTGATTTCAGTTCCATACTGACATAATCAACAATACTCAAGGCTTTTAAAAGGGTAGGATTCTTAGAGGTTGTGATGCCTGTGCCCTGGCCCAGCAATCAAGGAGCCTCAGTCATCACCACTAACACCAGAGAGGGTGTCTCATATATGAGGAAAGGATAATAAATGCACACAGTAAAGTGCAATTTCCCTTAAGAGCACACAAAGATCACAGTCAGTCCAGGGCTGGTCGCTCCCTTGCTCCCCAGGTCACCAATAAGACTCCTCACTGGCACAGCTATAGGGTCCAGATCTCAGCCTAGCTGGGCAAGCTAAAATCTCCAGCACCCTCTCTGTCCAACCAGTGCTTTGTGTCCCTGCCCCAGTAGCTGACACACACTTTGAGATAAGAGTTTACACATCCACACAGACACTTCTGGGGAAGGCTAGCACAGGTTCTCCAGCTGTGAACCTTTTACCCAGACTATACAGTAGTAATTACTGCCACCACCCAGCTAATATTTATCAGCTACTCAAAGGCCCTTAAAAGGGTGTCCAATTATTACTGTGCAATATTATTATCCAATTGGTAAGTGTGACTAATCAGTCAAAGTTTATTTGGAGTGACTTGGACAGTAAACTCTATAAATATGCAATGTACTCTAGAGCTTAAATTATCTCTACACAAACCAGCCACAGTTAAAAGGTTTTAAAATATTTAATAATAAATAATTAAAACCACAAGACAATACTTTCTACTACACAGTCAGTGCTAGTCAAGAGTTCAGAGATCACACAGAAATACTTAAATAATTCAGTAGTACAGTTCTGACATCACAGAAAAACACTTAGTCTAATCTTTCTAGCTTTTAGCTATCCCTAAAAGAAAACACAAGACTAAGATAACTTACATAAGAAAACAGGCAGAGTGCTGTGAGTTGGATGATCAAGACAAAAATGTTCAATGGCTTCTGATTATCTCTGTTTAAATTGCTATTGCAGTTCTGATAAACATTATATCATCTTTTTACACTTTCCTGGTGTTCCCTGGCTACACATTAACTGCATTTACATTCTTAACATCTTCCTTTTGTTATCTTGCAGCTGGTCAGGAACAGAGCAATAAAAATACATTTGCATGTTTAAATCTAGCAATTTAACTTTTGGTTAAACAATAGAAATAATTTCTTCATCTAGACTTTTTGGCACCACTGCTACTTCAAAGGGTCACTGCATGCTTTGCTTTGGTCAGTAGAGTGCACTGTTGTCACATTTATTTCCAGTTCCAAATGTAACAGTATTTCTTTACCTTTAAGACAACAAGCCTGTAGTTTACATTCATATTTACAAATGACAGAATTATCTGCAAAATTCTATCTGGCTAGGCTGGCAGCCTTCACCCTTCTTAACCAGTCTTCAAAGAGGTAGTCATGCTTTATTATTTATTTTGAAAACTTTACCGTACTACCTATCAACTCTCAGCCCCTCCTTAGCCTGTCAGTTCTGAAAGGGGGTGTTCCCTTCAGGCATCTCTGCTCTACCACAAAGATTGAGCAATGATATTTCCAATCTCATCCAGGAAGTTAGCACTGCTCACTGTGCAGCAAGTGAGTGCAAGCCCTCCCTCTTCAGGAGAAGTGAGTGAGTGATACTCCTTCACTCCTCCCATCCCCTGCCTGGCTTTTCCAGTGCCAGGGGTACTATTTGAACCATGGCCACCTGTGACATAGTCGAGACTCTACCACCTGCATCACAGTGCCAGGTATGCCTTCTAGTTTTAATGCTATAGATAATTGCCTGACAAACTTGATCTTTAGAAGAGATGGAAGTGAGAGGTTTATTGGTGTTTGGGAAGAGTTCATGGTTTGGGATAGACTAAAATGCCAAGTCAGTACTACCTGAGGTGAACAGTCTTTCAGTTGTAGTGTACAGCAAGGGATCATGAAAGTCTATCGTTATAGTAAGAACATAGTTTTCATATTCTTTGTTTCACTTGCATTACTCTTGTAGGGTGGCTTTTCACTTTAAATTATAAATGGCTGATTTCGCCACTTGCCTATAACAAAAGTCTTAGAAACTGTTAAAATGTCACACAGTTATAAAGTTCAACTACTGTACAGAGCTGTCCTTCACATGTAGTTGGAACCAGAACTGAAACTTAACAGGACAACTAGCCATTAAATAAATTTCATCCCTAAAAGTAGAAGGACATAATTCAGATGATCATGCACAACTTGCACCAGTTTTCACTGTTTTACAGAAACATATTAGACTTTTAAATCTGTGCAGCTATCTTTTTTCTTCAATAAACATCTTTATTAAATTATCATGTATGACATAGCCAAGCTTACATTTATATAAATGAAAAACAAACATTAATACCACTTCAGTTACAAACATTATACATCACAGACACCATTGAAACAACTGTAGTTGCAGACATTATACATCACTTATAATCTATCCAATCATTGTCAGTTAAGCATTATATGATTCATTCAAATCCCGCCTCTTAAACCTCGTTCCTTCTCTGCATATATTGCTCCCACATTTCCCATTTTTTTCCTGTGTAGTTTGCTCCACCCCTTTTCTAAATATCCCAATTCCAGTTGTTTTATCTCTGTTACTATATTCGCTACTTCTAGTAAAGTTGGTCCAGACTTTGATTTCCATTTTCTAGTAATTGTATTTTTGGCAACCACCATAATTAGATGCAGCAAGGCTTTACTATGTCTAGGCAATTCCAATTCTGTATCATAGCTCAAAAAATCATCTCCTCAGTCAATCCAATCCACTCACCCAGCATTTCCAACAGAGCAATCCGCATGGAATCCCTAAAGTCCACCAGCTCACCACACTCCCAAAAAATATGTTCCCAGCCACCTCTTTCTTGCCCATCACACCTCCAACATTTGCTATCCACCTGGAGAAAATTTATTTGGAGTCTACTTGGGGTATAAAAATAACTATGTAAACACTTCCAGGCAAAGATCCTAAATATTCTAAACTTTGTTGCATATTTGGGAGATATACATATATCCCCCATTGTCTCTTTGTGAATTGCTTATTCAGTCTCTCTTCCCAATCCTTTCTAAGCTCCTCTGATTGATTTTTATAATTATCATGCAATATTTTATATGGTCTACTAATTATTCCTTTTTTAATTACAGTTTCTGTTCTAGATTCTATTAAAAACTCTACCAGTACTGGTCTTTCATTTAGGACCGCTTTATTTCTTTCTCATTGCCTATGCTCTGATATCAATCCTTGATAGGGAAGGCAATCTCTAATCTGCAGTCCAAGTACAGTCTTGGCCTCTTCCCATTATATTACCTTTCCCTTTCTAGTTATTTACCTTAGTTCCTTTGCCAGTTTTCTCCAATAAATTCCAGCCCCCTCTTGCCTATTATCTGTATCTCTAACCAAAGTCATCCCTATCGGCAGAATCTCTTTTCTCCATTCTCATGCTGGTTTAGTTCTTAGAATACTCCCTGCTATTTTATGAATATAATACTCTGTATGATTTTTGTTGTTCTCTTTAAGTGCCTGCATCCAAAATCCCAATCTCTCTTTATTTGTTGAGCTTCCCCCATATCATCATCATTCCTTTCCACTTTGAATTATAGTTTTCTGCTTGTGCTATGTATAAGAACCTTACATGTGTTGCTCTAAAATACCCTTTCAAATTGGGTAATCCTAGTCCGCCTTGTTCTGTTGGAATAATCAGCTTATCCCACTTGACCCTTGCTGTCTTCCCTTCCCAGATAAAATCCTTCAACTCTTAACTGCTATCCACAGCTTCTCCTCTGGTTGATATAAATATGCCTAACCTGTGTATAAGACTAAAGGGACTAAAACATTTTAATTGCTTGTCTCTTAGCATCCATATACATATAATAAAGCTTCCAATTTCTCAATTTTTGTATTATCTTCTATTTAGTTTCTTCCAACATATCCTTAGCTGCTACAACAGAGAAATGTCTAATCCATACTACTAAATACTTCACTTTACCATGTCCCCATAAATATGGATATTGTTGGACCAATTTGTATGTGGGTATATAATTTATCACTATTGCCTTTGTTTTAGCTTCACTAATTCTGTATCCTGAGAAGATTTGAAACTCTCAAAGTGTTCCACAACACTGTAATGTCCTTTCTGGTTTTGTCATGTATAAAACAATATCATCTGCAAACAGAGCCAGCTTTTCCTGACTACCATGCCAATTAAATCCTTGAATTTCTGAGTCCCTTATTTTCTTTGTTGTTTGCATTATATTTAGAACCATTGGCAAAAGGGAAAGTAGACAACCCAGCCTGGTTCCTCTACTCAAGCAAAAGTTATCAGAGAGGATGCCACCCACTTTAAGTTTCTCCTCCGATCCCTCATATATCCTCCTAATCAGCCTTACAATTTTTTTCAGGAAATGCAAATGCTTCCATTGCCCTGCTCATGAAGTCCCAGTCTACTCTTAAATGCTTTGTCTGCATCAAGACCCAATAACAGTGTTATTTTTTTACATTCTGCTTCCCTCTGGATCATCAATGTTCTGTTAATATTGTCAAATGTTTGCCTTCCCTACACAAAACAACAGTGATCCATATCTATCAATTTTGGAATCACTTTTGCCATTCTTTTAGTCATTATAGACATTACCTATGCAGCTATCTTGACTGTTAATGTGGAAGTACAAACAAGAAAATATTCTCAGCCAAGTCTAATTTTTCTTACTATTCATTGTCAACCTTACCTCAATTACCTTATCCCTTAACTCAACAGTCCCTGTAACTTTTGTTCCAAATACAATATAATTATATACAAGGGCCATTTCTTAATTTGCTGAATAGTCTTTCTCATGTAATCAAAGGTTTGGAAAACACAGTTTGAACATCATTTTGCTTCTTTTTGCACTACCTGATTTCTTCTGTGAATTACATTCTGTGTTGTAAATTGACTTCCAAATAGTCATGCCAGCTTTGGTGTTGTAGCTGGATAAAGCCATGACTGGAACCCAGAACATCTGAGTTCCATTAGTGGCTCAAGAGTTTGATGCAGAAAATCTGTGATTTTATGAGTAGCAGTGGAAGCATTTGCATTTCCTGATACAATAATAAGGTTAATTAGAAGGATATATGAGGGATCGGAGGCAAAAATCAATGTGAGGGGGGTCCTCTTTTACTAGTAGTGTCCAAACAGAGGAACCAGGCAGGGGTTTGTTATTTGTGTTATATTTAAAACCACTGGCAAAGAAAATAAGAGACTCAGAAATTCAAGGATATAATCAGTATGGTGTGCAAGCAAAGTTGACATTATTTGCAGATGATATTATTGTGTACCTAATGGAACCTGAAAATGACATTTCAGTGTTGTGGAATATTCTGAAACAGTTCAATTTTTTTCGGGATATAAAATTATTGAAGATAAAACCAAGGCTATAGTTATAAACTATGTACCCACACATGAATTGGTCCAGCAATACCCATATTAATGGGGAAGTTATAAAATGAAGTATTTAGGAGTATGAGTTATTAATGTGGGAACAGAGTAAACAAAAGATGATACAAAAACTGGAAGCTCTTGCCTATGAGAATAGATAGCAAGATGCAAGCAGTAAAAATGTTTTTAGTCCCTTTAGTTTTATACACAGGTCAGGCATATTTTTAACAACCATAGGAGAAGTTGTAGACAGTAATTAATAAAGAGTTGAAGGATTTTATTTGGGAGGGGAAGAGAGTGAGAGTCAAGTGGGATAAGTTGATCCTTTCAACAGAAAATGGAAGTTAAGATTGCCTGCTTTGAAGAGATATTTCAGAGCTACGCAGTTAAGGCTCTTATACATAACCCAAGCAGAAAGCTACAATTCAAAGTGAAAAGAGGTGATGATGAAGCAAGGGGTAATTCAAGAAATAAGGAAAGAATGTGATTTTGGATGCAGATCCTTGAGTATAACAGTCATAAAGTAACAGAAAGTATACTAAGAACTAAGCCAACACAAGAATGGAAAAAAGAGATTCTGCCGATAGGGATGACGGCAATTAGGGGGAAACAGAATAGACAAGAGGGGGCTGGAATTTACTAGAGGAAGCTGGCAAAGGAACCAAGGTATTGGGAACAGATAATTAGTGGAGAGGTACTATAATGGGAAGAGACCAAGAAGACATTTAGATTGCAGGCTAGTGATTGCCTTCTGTATCAGGGATTGATATCAAAATATAGCAAAAGGAAAGAGATAGCGGACTCCTAAATGAAAGACCTACACTGATTGAGTTTTTAATTGAATTTAGAACAGAAGCAGTTGTTAAGAAATGGATAATTAGTAGGGCATATAAAATATTGCATGATAACTCTAGGAATCAATCAGAACAGGTCAGAAAAGATTGGGGATTGAGATTAGATATACAATTCACAAAGAAACAATTGGAGGACATATGTATGGCTCCCAAATATGCAACGAAGTGTAAATGATTTAGGAATTTTGCCTGGAAGTGTTTGCATAGATACTTTTATACTCCAAGCAGACTCCAAAGAATTTTTCCTCAAGTAGATGGTAAATGTTGGAGATGTCCATAGATCATTGTGTGTATTGTACCTAGTCAGCCACTGTAGCTAGACAGTTGGTGCATATAAGTTAATGAGCATGTGCAAGATCAGTGCCATTTTGTATAGTCAGTCAAAATGAGTGCAGGCATGAATGGAGATGCACATGCAAGTGTGTTTGAAGTAATAAGTCAGTTAATTATCTTATGAAGTTTGAAGTATATGTTCCAGTTAAGCTCCTGATGTGTTTATGTATAATAAATGACTTGAACACATACCCAGCCTCAGTGTCTCATTTGATGCGTGAGACATGTGACATGGTGTCAGAATGGGATCCAAAGTAGAAGCAACTCACAAACCATAAGGCATGCAGTTAGAAGTGAAGAAATATACAGTAGCCAACTCGCAAACAGGTCAGCAGTTATTCACAGGTACTTAAACTTGTTTAAATGATTTTTCAGTTGCTGAATAAGTGGTGAAGCATTCAAAACGTTTGTAATAATTACTGAGATAAATGAAATGTCTGAAGTAGACACACTGATAAAAGTATTCAAAATAATTACAAAAGTCTTCAAATTAATTTCCAAAGTGTTTAAAATGTATGAAAAGGCTAAAACAACCAATTTTTTTCACAGTGTACTACTATCTCTCATTAATTACAACTTTTCAAAGTATCCGAAGTTTCTTGAATGTTTGCACTGTAAAGTAAATCCTTTTCAGAAGGATTGTTGTGCAGCTGGGCATAATTACAAGTACCTGGTCTATGCTTATATTTAAAAGAATTTTGTTGTTATGGTAGATGGATTTTGCAGACCTGGACCGCTGGTGTTTGATAATATTGCTAAGAATTGGCAAGTGTTTGAGCAAGAATATATTTTCATACAGGCTGCATTTTCTGATAAAGACGCATGTACAAAAGCATTTAGCTGGCTCGGAAGCCACTGAGCAGGAACGTTCAATTGTGTATGCACCTGCTGTGTATGCAGGGGAGGGGGAGAACCACCATATTATGATACAGGCTGAAACGTGGGAAGATCCTGAGTGCTTAAAACATTACTTTAGAGAAATGTGTAAACCTCAACTATTACAATGGAAAGACACATGTTTTACACAAGAAATCAGAACCCTTTGTTTTTTTGAGCTGTGATACAGAATCTGAATTGCATAGACATAGTAAAGCTTTGCTGAGTCTAATTATGGTGGCTGCCAAAAAAGCAATTACTAGAAAATGGAAATCAAAGTATAGATAACTTTACTAGAAGAAGTGAATATAGTCACAGAGATAAAACAACTGGAATTGGGATCTTTACAAAAAGGACAGAGCAAGCTACATAGAAAAAATGGGAATTGTGGGAACAAAATATGCAGAGAAGGAATGAGGTTTATGAGGCAGGATTTGAATGAGCCATATAATGCTTAACTGACAATGACTGGATAGATTATACGTGATGGATAATGTTTGCAACTACAGTTTTTTTCAGTGGTGTCTGTGATATATTATGTTTGCAACTAAAGTGGTGTCAGTGTTGTTTTTCATTTATATAAATACACGATTGCCTATGTCATATGTAATAGTTTAATAAAGATGTTTATTTAAAAAAGAAGTCAGAAGCCTGGTGAAACTATATCAGCATATGTCACTGACTTAAGAAATAAGCAAAAATGCACATATTTGGTGATCTGAGAGATGATAAAAGACAGGCTTGTGTTCGGTGTTAATAATGATGCAGTGAGAAAGATTTTTGCTTCGAGACAGTGATTTAACTTTGAACAAAGCCACTGAGATTTGTCATATATATGTACTTACGGAAAAGCATACGAATATGCTTACGAATGAGAAAAAGCATGCATGCAGTATCTCTTGCAGTATCTGCCAGTACGAATGTTGATATTGTACAACATAAAGCTAAGATGAAAAAGAAATGTAAACCGAGTGTGCCACACCTAACCTCATTGTTAACTGTCATAGTTGTGGAGGCAATCATGAACCTAAACAAGAGAAGTGCTTAGATTTTGATCAGCAGTACCACAAATGTAAAAAGTGAAATCATTTCAAAAGGCTTTCCAAGTCTAAAGTGGCACATGCTTTTATTAAAAGAGAGTATCTGAAGAAGCAAGTAGATCAGATAGAGAGTTATGAGCAAACTTTCTATGTTGATGGCTTACAACCAGATCCATCTAAGCTAGCAGCAATTATTGAGATGCCAGTTTCAGACACTGTCACATCTTTGCAACATTTTCTTGGTATGGTCAACTATTTGAGTGAGCTTTTAGCTCCGTTATGTGAGTTGCCATGCAAAAATTTAAACTGGCCCTGCTTGGAGCAACACCAAAAAGCATTTGATAGTCTGAAACAGAAAATTGCCAGTTCACCCACATTGAGATATTATGATGTTCACAAACCTGTAACTCTTTCGTGTGACACTGCAAAGTATGGTCTTGGTGCAGCATGTCTTCAAGATGTACCCAAAGCCTATGCATCCAGAACTTTAACCCAAACTGAACTGCAGTATGCACAAATTGAAAAAGAACTTTTGGCAATAGTGTTCACATGTTCAAAGTTCAATGATTATATTTATGGCAAATCTATCCAAATTGAGACTGATCTCCAACCTCTAGTGATAATTCCGAAAAAGCCAATACATACAGCCCCAGAAAGCTTGCAATGCATGATGTTAAAACTGCAGAAGTACAGTTTCAATATTGTCTTTACAAAAGGCAAATTTCTATACCTTGCTGATGCTTTGTCAAGAGCACCCAGACAAACAACAGAACAGCATAACAATGAGAAATCAGACGTCAAGGTCATGGAAGTCAGAAATTTTTCCTCATCATGTCTTGATAAACTCAGAAATCATATGGCTTCAGATCCAATCCTTCAGAAGCTGAAAAATGTTATCAGTCAAGGATGGCCAGCATAACAAACCAGTTTACCACTTGACATACACAAGTACTACTTTCCTTACAGAGATGAGCTTCTGCTGGAAGATGGACTCATCAAGAAAGGTCCAAAAGTGGTAATTCCTACAGAATTACAACAGGAATATATCAAAATTTTGCATCATGGTCACCTGGGTACTGATTCTACCAAAGGAAGGGCAATAGGAATAGTATTTTGGCCTTCTACTTCAAAAGATATATAGAAGGAAGCTTTAGCATATTCAATTTGCAATAGCATTAAATCGCACCAACAAAAAGAATCACTTCAGCTAAAGCCGATTCCTGAATCACCATGGTCGACAACGGTTGCTACTGATACTTTTGAATGGTCAACATTATTTAGTGTCAGTAGACTCTTATTTGAATTGGTTTGAAACTGACCTTCTTCCTAATTTAACATCTAGCACTGTCATTACAAAGTAGGAGACATTTTTCTGTCCATGGTAGTCTGCATAAAGTCATATCTGACAATGGTGCACAGTTTACAAGTCAGCAGTTCAAGAGATTTGCTGAGTCTTGGGACTTTGCCCAGGTTACTAGTAGTCTTGAGTATCCACAATCCAATGTATTAGCTGAGCATGCAGTTCAAAGTGTGAAGTACTTGGAGAAATCTAAAAGAGATGGTATTGATGTTTTTCTTAATCTACTTAATCTCAGAAACATTGCTCAAGATAATTTGCTTGGTTCACCTGCTCAGAGATTGGTATCCAGACAGACTAGAACAACTCTTCCGATCAGTAAACAATTATTGATACCAAATGCAAAGAACAACAGAATGGTCAAGACTCAACTTTTGAGAAAATACCAGTCACAAAAGTTATACTACGATAAATCAGCAAACCTCTCAGACCATTAAGACAAGGAGAGATTGTGAGAATGCAAGCATCTAAAGGATATGACCAAGTGGGATTGTCAAAAATATCTGTGAAGAAACGAGATCTTATACAATCTGAAGGAATGAATTTCAGAAGAAATCGAAGACGCATACTTCCAGTTCTCCGAACCAGTGACACAATAGATCATCTGTGCCAATGACTCTATTTCACAGAGTGACTCTACATTTGTTTGAATTCCAGAGGACAGTGTACTTTCTTCAAGTAATTCTAATATAATCCCCAAAGTTCCAATTGTAAAAGAATCCCCATAGACTGTCCCTGTTAAACCCAGTCAAAGTTTTTTATGTGACTACATTGGGTAGAATTTCCAGACCCAATCCAAAATATACAGCGACTAGGACTTGAATTCATGTGTTGTTAAATGTTGATGTGATATTTAGCTTGTAAAATATCTTGCTCTCCTATTGTATGTTGAACAAATCAAATAGGATGTAGATCATTGTGTGCATTGTACCTAATCAGCCACTGTAGCTAGATAGCATGTGCATATAAGTTACTGAGCACGTGCAAGATCAGTGCCATTTTGTATAGTCAGTCAAAGTGAGTGCAGGCGTGAGTGGAGATGCACATGCAAGTGTGTTTGAAGTAACAGGTCAGTTAGCTTATGAAGTTTGAAGCATATCCAGCCTCAGTGTCTCATCTGAGACATAAGAGAAGCAATATTGTGATGAGGAAGAAGGAGGTAACTGGGAACATGATTTTGGAGTATAATGAGATGGCAGACTTTAAAAATTTTCTGCAGAGTACTGTGTCAGGAATACTGAGTCAGCAAATGAGTATAACTAAGGAAATTATTTTCTGAGCTGGGAAACAGGATCTCAGTTGCCTAAACACAGTAAGCCCTTGTTAAGTTTAATTCTGGTGGCTGCCAAAAAAACAATTACTAGAAAATGGAAATCAAAACGTAAACCTATTATACTTGAAGTAGTGAATATTGTAACAAAGATGAAAGAACAGGAAGTGGGATCTTTAGAAAAAGATGGGAGTAAATTACATAGAAAAAATGGAAACTGTGGGAACAGTTCATGCAGAAAAAATGTTTTGGAGAAGGGATGAGTTTTAAGAAGGCAGAAAATGAATAATTTAGGTAATGTTGCTTAAATTACACATCGCATATATTGTTATGTATCCTATAATGTTTGCCTGTATCACAAGTGATAATTCAATAAAGGTGCTTAAAAAAAAAAAAAAAAAAAAAAGTGAGCTTGATGCAGCTATCAGTTGAGGATGGATGTGTCTGTCTTGGGGGAGGGGAAGTACAACAATGCATGCATAGCAACTGTTCCTCAAGGGTGGTGGTGTCATTGCACTGTGGCTTTCAGTCTACCAAGCCACTCCCTGGTGGTAACCTTTATTAGGGAGTATATAGGAGGATGCATTTACAGGGAGAATTTATGGGTCCCCCTGGTGATGTGGATAACTTGTATCCACCCAGGCAGAAGGATTACGCTATATAATTGCTGTTATCGCCTTGATGCTGCTGAGAACATAAACAGTTATTATGGTTGTATGATGGGTCTCATCCACATACCATACAGAGGCAGTTCACTAGTATAATGGAACAAACAGGTACAGTCTGACTGTGGGAGGTGTAATTGTTGGCAGGCATGGGAATAGAAAGCAACTAGCAAACATTCCAAATAATCATGCTGTGTAAACACTGTACACCTATCCACTACCCTGGTTGCCTGCTTCTCCATGTCCATGGATCCAATCCTGTTGATTTACATCCAACTCATATAGCGAACCCATGAGCAATTGTTACAATTCACAGAGCTTGCTAAGCAAGTAGGGAATGGATGTAGATTGCCAGGTCTTTTGCTCTGTATTATATACACATATTGTGTACACACTTATGGACAATAATTAGTTGCCATTCACCTACTGGTTGTCTTTGGGATGTGGAAGGAAAGTTGAGTACCAGGAGAAAATCCACATGAACCCAGGGGAGATGTAGACTGCACAGAAAGCACCCAGATGAGAAGAGACCAGAGAACATCTTGATGCAAAGCAAAAGTACTGCAAACTGTGCCATCCTACAATTTCTCACTTTCCAAAACGTTATTATAAAGTTCATAGATTAGTCTTTCTAATGTTTTCCTTTATAATTGTAAGATTGCTTTCCATTTGGTATGAATGCTTAACAATCGCTTCCACTTTTTCACAAATTTTCTCCAAGCGTTGCATAACAGTCCCCGTCTTCTCATTGCTCCTGCACATTGTCCACCTCATGTTCTTCAGCCAATACAAATATCTTAAGAACGCATCAAATTCAGTTTCCAATATTTAACTTAATCCTACCTACTTTCAAGGCTGTTGGCTCCCTAGCTTGCAGTCTCAGCACTTATTTGGGCTGTCTCAGTAAAAGCAGAAGAACCTCACTGCTGTTACTCTCGTGTGTGGTAACATTGTTTCCCTCTTTACTGCTGGCTTTTAGTACATCTCCCTTCCACAACATCCTTAGAGAAATGATGTTTTGCACATATTTAGACCAAAACCCCTGTCAAATGAAACTGTTTAACTTTTTCATGGAATGTACAAAGTCAATTTTGTGGGGTTACTCAGTATGGCAACCATGGATTAACACCATATGTGCACTCCCCAATGGTAATGTGAGTGCCATTAGCAGAGCTGTTTGACTAAACTACATTTTTCTTTTTAATTTTATTTTCTTGATTCCCATGGTAGTTGTCTGCCATTGGCTGTGCTGACTACATTTTTCATATGTCCTTAATTTTCTGAATGTCAGCTTCATTTCAGCTTCTTCTGTGCTTACTTAACATGACAGAAAATTGAAGGAAATTATAGAAATGGTTATATCAGATATGTGTGCAGTTTTATTTTTGTATTGATTATGCAAAATCCAGTGTTTCATTCATTAAAATAATTTAACTGGTTTGTTCTGCTTCTGTTCTTTTAAAAAAGGACACCCCCCCCCCCCCCATTTCATTTCTGATACAAATGATGCTGGAAAAGTAATTCCTTTTGATTGTTCTTTAGTTGTTAAGTCATGGAATGTTTTACTTTCTGAGATATCAGACATGAGTATTCACCAGACTTAGAGTATGTTTGACAGCCTACCTTCTGAGGTTGATAAACAGAAGGTTTGTAGTTTGTTAGACACAGCTATAGAAAGATCTGTTTCTGTGTGAAGGTGTGCTTAAGAGCCTTTTATAATTAAGGATCTGCTGCTGCCACATTTGTGCTTAGTTGTGGAAAAGGCTTAATCTTAAAATGTAAGTACTGAGGTCTGGAATCTCCTTATTTTTCTGGGACTGCCTTTTGCACTTGTGGTTCACACCTATATTAAAAAAATAAAAATGTCTCTCTCTAACTCATGGTTTTTGAATGATAACATTGCAAGCCTTTCTTTCTAAAGCTACAGAAAAGTTTTTAAGCCTTCTCTTGGTATAGGAATAGTAGACTGGCCACCACTACAATAGGCTCTGGCTTCCCCATATGTTTTTCATGTGTTTCACTATTGCATTTATGACCAAAGAGATCTCTGTTACTGGACGTGTGGTTTATGTCCCAACTACTCAGAGATGACCAGCCTTCCTCCACCAAACTGACACTGCATTCACTTGGACTTTGGTGCATCCTGATTTAAACATCACATCTGCTGTGCAATTTTACTTTCTTGTTATGGGTGTATGCACACATTGCTTTGAGAAAGAGAATTTATCATTCCATCATCAGCCCAGGTCAAAAGATGCATCAGAGTGAGCAGGAAGGTATCCCACTGGGAACTTTTTTTTTGCACTATTTACAGTAGTGATAAGATGTCTGATCAACATTTTGGCATACAGAGGCCTGTATTATATGGCTGGCACAATGAAAAAACAGGTGTGCTTGTACAAGGCAGATTCCTCATAATGACTATAATGATCTCTGCACTGCCATAGTTTGAAATATGACATCCAAACTAGAGATCTGATAAAGTTTCAATCATAAGATAATCAGAAGACAACTTCATACTGCAGATGTACTAGTATAAAAAATGACTAGAAGTTCTAGTTAAGATGTCCTGCTGAAAAATGCATGTTGAAAAGAAACATACCCAGAAAAGGAAGGGAAGACAAACCTCAGAACCACCCAGTTCCCCTGAGCCTCTCTAGTTCTGAAGATGTCACATCTGCAGAGGCACCTTTGCAACCTCTGACCTTGTTGCCTCTCTCACTGCCCCCTTGGAGGCCAGTGTGCCATTGGTCTGAGGAACATCCTGTCAGACTATAGATTCACAGATACTTAGAAGGCTATTGATCTGTGAAGATCTTAAGCCTAATCTTACATTTCCATGGTTAGTTTTTAGCCCTTATATTTTGTGTACATATAACTCAAAGGTGGGCAGAACAAGGATATGATGGGACATTTGTTTGTTGTCCCTATCCATTGGTATTAACTGGAGGTGAATTTCCAGTTTCCCATCCATTTGTCCAAAGAGAAGTATTTTTCTTTATGGTGGGTGGAAAATGGTTCCATAGAAGAGGTATTTTCTGTGATACATGCCTGTCCCTCCAATACTTTCTAGTTATGCTGTAAAAGAGGTTGAGATCCCTTGAGTGGGTGTTCACATTACCAATGGACTTGAGAATATGTAATAGGTCTGACAGGAAAAGGTCTGTTGAGGCTCTATATGCAAGGCAGAGGTCACCTGTCAGTAACCTGAGTAATACCAAGAAGAGGGACAAGGTTTTGAGATAGTCCACATAGTTTTGTGATTTAGACCCTTACTATTACTATTTTATGTGTTTTTTGTGAGAAACCATTGCGGTCACTCCAGTTGTGACAAGTGGGGCATTACATTCAATGATCAGCCTAATGAGAACCAAGTACAATGGAATGATTCCATTCATGGACCTAGATGCCATATCATTAGATGTAAGCTGTGCAATGAAAAGGAGTTGCTTACAATAGTGTATACGTGGTGATCAAAGAACAGTTTGTTGTTGACATTTGTTCCTAGATCCCGGACTACAAGATTAATTTTCAAGAATGTGTTGTCATTATAATAGTTACAGGGGAAGTTATGAGTGCCAAAGGATATGATATACATTTCTTGGCATTTAGTTTTAGTTCATGATTTTGATAACAGCTTGTTTAAGATTTGTTTGGGAGAGGCCTTCTTGGAAAACTTTAGTGTCCTCCAGGGAGTTTGTAATGGTACCAGGTTTATGGCTGTTTGCAAACTTGGTCAGTTATATACCCTTAACATTTGTTTGAACCTCTGAGAAGTAAATGGCAAAGAGGAATGGCCCAAGGAATAAAACCTAGGGTATAGTGCTACTGACAAGTATTTTGGAGGAGGTAGAGCAGCTCACCCTAATTTTCTGGGTTTTGTTTGTGAGCCATTTTGTAAAGAGTTTCTTAGGGATTTACATTTAACTGGGAAAGTTTATCTATGATACCAGAGTGTGAGATGGTGTTGAATGCCTTTGCAAGGTCTAGATTCATGATGTGTACTGATTTGTCCTCATCCATTGCTTTAGTAACCTTTTAAAAGAAGTGGCCAGGTTAAGTTGGCAGGCTCTGCCCTACAAATTGGCTTGGCCCAGGGGTTTGTAGGTCAATAAAAACACAGTTTATAGGTCAACTATGTCCTTATTTATGAAATCCACAATGTTTCTTTCCATAGCATTACAGATGAGGCTAATCATGCTTATGGTTCTGTAATTACCTGGGTCCATTGAAACCCCACCTTTGTACAAGGAGATGACTGTTGCTGTCTTCCCTTCATTCAACAAGAAGCATTCTTGGAGGCTGATATTGAATAAACTTTGTAGGGTTCTGACAAGTCATGTTTCAGGCTGACCTGTAGACAGCTTAGTATATCATTTGACCCCCATAGAAGTTGTGTTCTTGGCCTTGGCTAGCACCTTGAGGACTTACTTGTTCATTGGAGATTTGAGGAGGTTGTGTATGCAGGAATGTAATCTGGGAATATAGGAGGGTGAAGTGGGTTAACTAAATTTGCTAGTAGATTGGCTCTATCCACTGGGTTCAAGTATCCAGTAGTCTTTACTATTAGATCTGCACAGTGCTGAGCATTGTTTCCAAAATTTCTAACATGGTTAAAGAACGCTGTGTCGTTATCCTTTGCCTGGATGGCTATTTTTTACCTTATGTCTCACTTTTGTCAATTTGATCAGGGCCCAGAGTTCCTTGCTAAGTTTAGCAAGTGCATTATTGGCACCTTGAAAGCTAAATTTATTTTTTGTGCAATGATTTTTTTCTTTTATTACAAAGATAGTTTATATTAATATTCCACATGGGTTTATTTTTAAATTTGGTGTACTTAATTCTGAGGAGGACATATCTGTCTATACAGCTATTTACATGTGCAGAGAATTTGGCAGTGATGAATTCCACATAAGCAGTAGGGTTATCAAGATGGAAGGGGCTTTTGCATTTAACCACCTTATCACTCAGTTTTAGTAGATGGCATAACCTCTGATTACTGAAGTATTGGAAAATACTTCTGACTTCAATCTTAAGGTAAATTTGACTGATTTATTTGTTCATAGGTTAGTACTAGGCTAGCTGCCCTTGCAAGCCTAGCCAATTATCCCTTGTAAGACTCAAACCCTACACCTTGTGTTTGTAAGGCAAACACCTTAACTATTAGGCCATCCTCCCAACAATTGTTGCCCAATTTTACCAGGGAGGAAGTTACAATTGGTGAGAATCAAAGCTGTTCTGTATTGCTAAGGATCAAGTCCAGGATTTTCTCATCCCTGGTTGTGCTGAGACTAACCAGTCCATAAAGTATGTATTGAAGAATCCAAGAATAAAAACACAATATTGACTGAGCAGGAATTCAGCCTCCTGATGGTTGACTCATACCTCCCAACCATACTGAATTACTTGGTTTTTATTGAGTTTTGGAGTCTAAATAATAGGGTACCATGATTCCCGAGTGGCACACCTTAATTTCTGAATTTCCCGGCATTTTTATTTTAATTTTTTTTTTAGCTTTTTGGGCTGACGTCATCACATGCGCGATGACGTCAGCTCTGTGGCATGGCCTGCCAACCTGTCGGAATTGAGCTAGTGCCTAGCTCAATAATGTACATGCATATCCGGCCACAAAAGAATCCCTAATGATTGCGTTGATGCCTAAGAAGTCTCCTACAGTATATAATCTAATATGGGCAAGCATGCTGCTGGAATTATCTGAGCATAAATTATCCACTAAATTGCAGTCTCTACTTTGCGATTATGAATCAGTCACCTTAATTAGTATAGGAAGGAGCACTCTGAAAGTTCAAAGTAAAGGATATTTCTTTCATCTCTCGCAGAATTTGTGGCCTAAGATTCAAAATTTACATCTGTCAGCATAGTATGGTAGTGATGAAAATTTTAAGCTCAGTGTTAAAGGGAGGTGGATAAAGATTATGCTGATCGTGTACCACAATTTCCTACTGAAACATTATTTCTGAAGTACTTTGAGGAACTTTACTTACACGGTAAGTCCCGTACGTTTTCTTCACATGGTAACCAGTGTCTAAACTTTCTTCTGGTATTATTTCCAATACAATTTTGAAATGTGTGTGTGAACTTAATCAACTGTGACTACCAACAATGCAAAATGCTGTTGAGGCATGGCACAGGTGAGTTAGGTGTTTGTTAGGGAAGCATTTTTTTTTTGGATCTTGCAGCAGTAATGGATGTTCTTGTTCACGAATGGAATAGTGTAGATGAACTGAGACAGAGACTTCTGTCAGGAAAACATATCTCTCAAACACAGGGGGATAGATGCTGTCAGTACAAGTTAAAGAAGGGCAATGTTTAATAAAAATAAGTATACTGTCGAGTGTGGGTGGCTACCTTATTACTGCTATCGCTGAGAACATGAGACTGTGATAGGTTGTCCATCTTTTATATCTTTATTCAGATATGGGACCATTGGGAACACTTTCTTTCTTATATCCTGTAATGATTTTTTGAACAGGGACATTTTAAGGTGTGTAAGATCACTGCTCATACAATGCTTTTTGGGTTCAGATATTATTTTCATACCTACTTTACACATTACTCTTTGCCATTTATCTGTATATTGATTTTTCTTCCTGTGGCTATTGAATACTTTTTAGTGTAGATAAACTATTTATATTTCGCTTGACTTAACATTGATTAGAACAAAGCAGGTGCTATGATATTGTTTGCACAGACAATTTTTGTTACATTTTCAATAATTGCAGACAGTTGTGCAAGATGCCCATGGCTTATACTATATATATATATATATATATATATATATATATATATATATATATATATATATATACACACACACACACCGGGCCCGACTGAGGAAACCTGAGTCTCGAACCCTGTGGATGGAACCGACAAGGTCGGAGCTGATGCGGGCACCGATAAACCCCGCTGGGGGATCGGAACCAGTGCAGGAATGTCCCTCAGAGTGGAGCTTACCGGCTCTGACAACAAGGATGCGCTCGGAGGAGGAATAGCAGAAACAACCTTAGGAGCCGGCTCCGGAGCCGACTGGGTAGGAGCCGAGAAAAGTTTGGCCAACACTGGTGACTGTAGGAGCCTCTGCACCACCCTATCTACATCCAAATCGGAAAGCCTGGAGGACTTGGAGGAGATGGATGGAGACCTAGACCTCCTGGTTCCAGTACGATCGGAGCGGACGCAGACTCACTAGACACAGCTACCTCCTGCGGCCCCAATTATGGTGGAGCCGAGGAAACAGACTCAACAATAGTGATTTTAGAAGGTGGCTCCGAAGCAATAGATGGAGCCGGAGACCTTTTCTTGGATTTTGAGGATTTAGACTGCGACTGGGAGCTGGGAGCCGAACCTAAATCCTCCTCAAAGGACGGTTTTAGCAGTCCCTTTAGGATTCATTTGTTTTTCCTCTCTTGGAGCACCCGAGGACTAAAGGCATGGCAGAAACTGCATGACTCCTGTAGGTGGATGGCTCCAAGACAGTAAACACAGACCGAGTGTATATCTGTGATGGACATCTTATAAGCACACTTAGTACACTTTTTAAAGCCCGAGGGCTTATGCTCTTTCTGCTCCTTAGACATTCTAAGGCGAACAACAGTAGCAGCCGCTACTGACAAAAGGCGGGAAACCGCTAACACAGAGACCGAGAGTCAACACAAGTACAACAAACAACCAAGGCACAGGGGAAAACCTCTAACTAAAATGGTTCTCCACTTAAAAAATTACAACGCACCAAAACGACAGCCAGACAAACACCACAATGGAGGACTAGGTCCACTAACTGAAACGGGCCTAGCCCGAGGGAAGTTAGGGATACCACAACACACAAAAACACTCACAACTCACAAAACACTAACGCAGCAACAATAGCTATGAAAAAGCTCTATTTGGATAACAACAATCAGCAACATTTTTCATAGGAAAAAGGTTTTAGCAATACTTAGCCACAGCCAAGTCGAGACCACGTCCGAGCTCTACAAGTGGCAAATGAGATCTGGGGATGTGGAGCAGTGTATTGTGGGATACCATCTTAGCCCAGCCAATCAAAGACTTTTGAGCTAGTAAATAGGCCGAGTTGGAGACGATATTCAGCTCCGAACCCACAGGTGAAGTATGTAGGCGAGATAGGACTACATAACATATATATACATACATATATATATATATATATATATATATATATATATACACACACACACACATAAATATGTGTGTGGAAGTAGACCTTTATGATGGAAATGTTCTGAATTGGGCAGTTTTGTCATTATTGGTTCATGCATTTTGTTTCATTGTCTACTGGAAAAAAAAATAAAATGCACTCTAAGTCTAACAAGTGTGCTGTATTATAATTTAATAAAGTCAGGAAGGTGTATCAAAGAACACATGTATGTTTCTTGTTTTGTGTGCAAGGGGCCTATGATTTGAAACCAGCCCAAAGGTAATCTTTATCCACCAATGGCCAGATGCATTTTCTTTGGATGTGGTGTGGGTTTCAATGCTGTTTCAATGAATGTGACTTTCAAGGGTAGAGAAGTTTTAATGCTATGTCTATTTTCATTGTGACACAGTATTGCTTTGTTTAGCAGATATCTACTAGTGTTTGTGCTATAAAATGTAAAAATAAAATCAAAATAATGATTGTAGAAGTAAAGCAGTATGCACATTAGTGTTTATGGTAAATGGGGAGAAATAGCCCGGTAACAAGACATTGAAATGGCTGCAGAGGTGACTCTGGTGCCATATTTTGGTTGTCTGATCTTCAGTTTGCGTTTGAAAGTTGGTATCCCACAATTCCATTGGATGGGCAGGGTTACATAATTATGTATGCACATTTTATGTTAATCAGCATACAGATTTGTACCTATTTTTTGTGGGCCTTTGTCCAGATTTTTAATGTTTCCAGGTTGAGAAGTATGGGTTGACTCAGTGTGAAGAGGAGAGTGGTATCCCCACCAGATTAAAGAACACTTCAGTACCTGTAAGTTGAAACCTAAGGATGTCCCTTCCAGAAGCTTTTTGTGGAAAGGCCCCCTTGATGACATTCCATCTTTCATCACCTCGATGTCCAACATGACTAACTTTTTGGAATTTACCTATGAAAGTAACCCCTCAAGTATCAACTTCTTAGATATATGGTTACACAAGGATGAACAAAACTTAAGATTTAAAAGCATTATCTATCGGAAACCTACACATTCTAACGGTTTCTTACATTTCTCCAGCAGCCATCCGTACCACCAAAAGAAAGCTGTAGTAAAAGGGCAAATGGTACGGGCAGCTAGGATGGTAACTGAAGAAAAGGACTTCCTAGACGAATGTGTTAAGCTTTCCAACATGTTTCACAATAGAGGTTACCCTTGTAAAATGGTAGGGGAGATAATGCAAGAAGTAGTACAGAAACGGAATATAGGGCACTTTAGTCCTATATTAAACACAGAAGTACAACTTCGTTCTGCTATCAGGCAACTTGGAGGTGAACATTGTGTTCGTGTAGTTCAACACAAATCACAGTGTAACCTAAAGTTCCTGTGTACCTTCTCCATAGACCATAAATTCATTCGTGACATCTTATGTAAGAATTGGGTTATACTTTCAAGGGATAGAAACTTCAATGAAAAATTTGGGGGCCCTCCATCTATTGAACACTGTTATGCTATTAATAAGAAAAATGAGACAAACGCACTAGCTTGCCACATTATTGAACATCCAACACACAATTTTAAATTCACAGTGTTAAAGCAGGTAGACCACACTCCATATATTGGCCCCTGGCAAATCCACCTAGAGATGGAGGAATTATTTTGGCAAATTAGAACTGCAGCTGGTGATATACCAGGATTCAACGAACAAATATCTATTGCTTGTGTCCTGAAAAAATTGGCCTTGAAAAGATAGGTTATTTTTATTTTTAATTTACGAACTAACCTTATAAGAATGTGTTTAATGCACCCCTGTTGTTGTTGCTGACATTATGTTTAGAATGCAATAAGTTTGATTACCCTATTATGGGCTGGCATTAGATTTACTTGATGTGTCTTTAAAAATATATATATACATACATCCTTTAGTATGTGGATTTTTATGAATTAAGCTTAATTTAGTTTAACTTTTATGCTTTATTTAATAAGTTTGTGTATTTAACACACATATTTTTAAATAATACTCATCGGGCATTTAAACAGTATTTAAGTAACTGCCTTTAGAAATGTAGTTATAAAGCACTGACAATAATGCTTAGAAGCACTGAGTAAATAATGTTACTAGGTGAAAAGGTCTTGATAACACTTACCACTCTATAGACATACCCCTTTTTAAAATTTGATGCTTCTTGCGTGTACATTTTTAATTGCTTAATTGTTTAATAGCATTACCAATTAATTAATGACTAAGATTTTAAATATGAGTTGCTGCCTGGAAGTTTGTTTTGAATTCATTCATTTGTTTGTTACTCTGAAGAAGGAAGGGCACAGGTCCTTCCGAAAGCGCTTAGCTTATTAAATCGTATTTTCAAACTTATTGGGAGTTTGCATCTGTTCTACAGCATTTTGCTCACAGTTTTTTTCGCCATATTTGTGTTTTCTTAGTTTGTTCAAAGTCCTTTAGTGTAACACTTCAGCACCTGTAAGTTGAAACCTAAGGATGTCCCTTCCAGAAGCTGCCAAACAGGTAGCTGCCAGTAAATACACAAAGATCCTTGCATCCAAGTTAGAATACCAACCTCACCTTAGCATGCCACTAGGAGGGCTTACCCCTTGCCCCCTCCAGCAGACCTCCCAGGAATACTTGAGATTTGCCCAATGCTTTTTGAGCTTCATGCAAAGCAGGCCATGACTTCTGTGGGGGGTGCTTAGATTCACTGACAAGGAGAAGCTGGAATGTTTGTGGTCTCCAACTGCTTGATGTCAAGTAAGATACATCCCAAAGGGGGACATTATCTTCTATAGCAGGCCTGATTAATACAAAATATAGATCAGTAAGGATTGCTTTGGCTCTGTCCTTTGGATGAGTTATTAATCCAAGAGGGTGTCTGTCTCCCCTAAATATGACACAGATTAAGAGTTCATAGTGTCTTCTGGGTCTCTTGTAGAGGACATTTCATTCAAGGATACAGCAAGAGTATTTTGAAATGGTAATGGAAAAGAGGGATGTGCATCCCAGAAGTGATAACCTGATTGCCTGAGACTAGAGCCTCGTAAACTTGTAATTATCCTTCCATTACAGGATGCCCTGTAAAAGGTCTTGGAATCAATATCTTTGGAGCCACACTCCCAGGCCCTCTGCCTCAGGGAGGGGGGGGTGTTTTTATGGGTACAGAACCCTCATAGATTCCTATACAAAAATGCATTAGCAGATCTAAATAAAAATGTCATCCTAACCAAGTTGTTGTTGAGAAGCCATGAGAATATGGCAAGGGACAATAACTTTGCATTGCTTTATAGTAGCAGTGGATCCTAGTTTATCTGTCTATCCAGTGTGACTGTTGGTTACTGAGCCATTTGTTGGATCTGATCTGGCCATCTGATACTACTATTAATAATATTCAGCTGCTGCAGAATTTTCCTCCCATAATTCCCCTGTGCCCTCACTAACCCTGGATGTTATTTGCCTCCTTTGTGAACAGACAAGTTCTGCGCCCAAGTTAAGTGCTCCTTCATTATTTTCAAAATTTCAGGTCATTAGGTAAATATTTGTACTTACAGTTGTCTGGATATCCATGCAGTTTATATTTCTTATGTATTTTCCATTGACTGTATGGTTACTTCTTGCCACAACACCTTTGTGACTCTTTAGGGGGAGGCCTAGCATCACCTCAGCTGTTTTTTTTTTATGTCTTTGTAGATTTTCTCTTTTTTCATTTAATTGCTGATTAGAATTAATGTCTTTTAGCTGCACTTTGTAACTGCAGATAACCATAGAGCAAAACTGTTTTTTTTTCTTTTTCCTTGTGGTGAAATTATATTTTTCTTTCCACAAACATGGAAAAGAGTTTCAGGAAATGTTGCCACAAAATCTCATCATAAGACACCCATGACCTGGTGTGCCTGGGGCCTGAACACCTGACCACAGATTGTGCTATACATATAGCCTTTGAGGTGCTTTGCTGTCTCTCACAGAAACAACTTAATTTTTGAAAGCTTTTCTCCCTTTACTAGCCATACTGTCTCTAGAGACAAACAAGAAAAAAGGAAATGGAGAAGGAAAAAGACCAGAGAAAGAGAAAAATGAATGAAATGGGTTCTTCAATGGCCCCTTAAAATTCCCGCACAAAAATAAGCACAATCTCCATGGGCACCAGTACTAGTGTGGAAGTCTGCCTTCTCCATTGTGTCAGTCCTTTTTTTTTTTTTTTTTGTGGAGCTTTTCTCCCCGGGCCTCCATTGGAAATGGGTTTCTGACCTAGTGGACTTTCCCAGTCAACAAATAAATAAATACATACATACTTACTTACAACTAATAAAAGGTAAATTGCCTCCCAAACAGATCAGCAGACATACCTCTGTGAGGGAATTGTCAAGTTTCTTCACCACCGGACCTTCTACCTCTTCACTCAGGTCTACCAAGTTATTTTCATTGAACTTCTAAAGTTGATTTGGACCAAATGATGAGGGCTTTTCAAAGGCTCATATATTGAAACACGGGTCTCATCCCATCTCATCTGTTTCAGGGGTGGCTCAGGATGGCGTACACTTACCCCTCTTAGCTTCTTCTCTAGTCCCAGTAGTGGCATTTGTGGCTTCTGAGCCAGTCATCTCCTGGAATCTTTGACACCAACCAGTACTCTTACCACTGTGCCATCTTCTTTGTATCTGATTCCCTTGACACTGATACCTTTAACTTCAATGGCATTTTGGGGCCACATACTTTGCTATCTGGCAGTTGGTGAAGAGGTTAAGGTTGTAAGCTGTAGTTCCTGTAGTACAATGTTTTGATTCTCTCAGCCCTTATTTTGCTCCTCTGTGACCCTGAGCAAGTCACATAATCAGACTTTACTCCTGGGTTGCCCCCCAAAAAGGGACCGTGTCCAGTGGGCCAGCATGATTAACAAATAGGATTATTTATTATGTCAAGTCCTTGGCACTATCCTCTGCAACAGTTTGCTTGGGGGCATTCTCCATGGTAGAGTCATTAGCCTTCAGTGCAGCAGCACAGATGTCTGCTTCTAGGCCCTCCAAATCCTCAGTTTCAGGGCATCCTTGTTTGATGCCACTTATTTGTACTTTGGAACAGATCAGATTCCAGGTCTTAGATCTCCACTGTTATCAGATTTGGAGTTGGCTTTTGAGGCCATGGAGAGGATGATTGCATGCCTTGTCAGGCATCAGACAGATCTTCCTTCAATAACCGCTTCATCCCCCTGACACCCATTTGTCAGTCCTTCAGCCCATTCATCATGAGTCCATGAACAGAGCAGAATGGTCAGTCTCAAAGAACCATTACATGTTCATTCAGAGTTCTGAGTGGATTCCAATCAGATACCCCCAGAGATTCCATAGATAAGCATATGCAACGAGAGGAACAGGAGTGACCTTACTAAGTCCTTGACATCATGCACCAGCTTGGGTGAGTGAGAAGGTTCCTCACATTCCCCTTCTGAAGATGCCACCTTTTCTGAGATCCTCAAATATATCAGACATAGAGGATCTTGGCCAACTGAACCCCACCCCCACCCCTGGACAAGAAAGTGCTTTTTAAGATGTACTATCCTGTATCTCTAACCCTTGGGTGGTCCTTCTTGCCAATCATCTTAAGTGATTTGGTCATCAGGAGGGCATGGTATGAACCAGACACAGTAGCTATTCTGCTCAAACCAGATAAAATACTGTGCCCACCTAAATATAAGGCTGCACTGGTCTACAGGTCCTTTGGTGGACTCTATCATAGCAGCCACCAAATGGGAACTGACAGATGGAAACTGCTGCTGTCCACCCCCCCAATAAGGAGTCTACAGTGATGGTCAGAATGGGGAAGTATGGTTATGCCTCATGTACCTTTGTTCAGAGGACGTTGTATTATGCAACACATATGAACTACTTCCAAAGAGATGTAGTAGAACAAACTTTAGATTCATTGTGAAAGCCACCCACTGTGTGGAGTCAAGGAAGTAGGTTGAGACTACTTTGGGGGTACCATGCTGAATATTATAAACTTCTTCATGCAGATCTTACATAATGCAGCTAGTAGAGTGGTCAGAGGAGCAGGCACAGACATTACTTTGTGACATTTTGCCAAATCCTACCCATTTTGCAAAGAAGCTATGGGAATATGGCAATGGACAATAGTTTTGCTTTACAGCCACAATGTACATTTGGGGGAAAAGTAGGCCTAGTGGACAGGCTCAGCAGGTCTATCCCGATGCCTCATAAGGGGTCTCTCATTCCACTGGCAGCTCAACAAATTTTCAGCTGCTGACAAGTCTTGCTGTGACTTTTTTTGTGTCCCCAGCTATCACCAAATGCAGCAGCTACTTTACCAAGTTCCCTTCCAAGGTTCAATCACCAAAGGATGTTCTAGTTTTTTTGGCCTCCTGGACTTTGTTTATGCCTATTCCCAAAATCCTGTAATTAACTGATTTTCACAGAAATCCACATCATGCATAGCCACTGTAATTTTCATTGCTTAACTCTTTCCTAAGCATATCAGTTTTCCCTTGCTCAGCTCTCACATGGCTCCTAAATTCCCACCTAGATTTTCTTTCTCACCTGTCTGTACAGCCTCATTTGGATTTACATAAGCTCAGCCTGACTGGATGGTATCCAATAATCTTTCCTTATCATAGACTATTTGCATCTGAGCTTTGCAAAAAAAAAAAAAATCCAATCTCAAACTTTACCAGAACAAATGGAAATGTTTTTCCATATGAGTGACTGGGCATAGTTTACACCCATTTTCTGCATTCTTTCCATAAGTCTTACAATTCTGGTTTTATCTGAAGCCAGCTCTAACTAATCTACCATTGAAGTACAACTAGTATGCATTTCAGATTTTCATAATGGTTTCTATAACCATTTTCTGGTATCTTGCAAGCTCTGCTGGGCCTTCCTAAAAGGAATCTTCCTTTTGTGTCCAGTAAAAATCCAAATCCTTCTTGAGACCTTAGTTTCATACTGGAGGACTTACCTCTCCAAAGACTTAAAATTTTTGTCCAGGTAAACCTCGTTTTTATTTGCAGTTACATCAGCCAACATAATTTTAGAACTCCACTCATTCTCCTTTACCCCCCTCATTCTTAGCTTTTCACAAAGAGAAGGTCTTTCTGAGAACCAGTCCATGTTTTATTTCAAAAGCAGCATCAGCAAAAAAGAAAAAAAAATAGTATCAGCAAGTAATCTTTGACTGCCAATCCATTTTCTTCTATTTTCTTAACATGTCCAACAAAACAGAGCATCTTTATCACATCTTGGATGTCCACAGACAATTTACCTCAGTGGAATGAGATCAGTCAGAAAAGATGCAGTTCTTCATAACGAACTAAGATAAGAGCATACTCCATCAAATTGCTTCTGCTTCTACTGCCTTTGTCAGAAACTGTGGTGTGATGCAACAGCATGATTTACGGTGTATACCTTCTCCAAACATTAAAACTGGATATCATTTCAAGATCTAGAGCTTCCTTTGAAGCTGTAGTTTTGAAAGGTATCCTGTCATTATGCCATGTAAGAAGTCATGAATCTTGGGATTCTCTCCCATTATTCAGATTGGACAGATGGATGAAACAGGATAAGAAAGTTATGTACTTACCATAATGCTGGATCATTTACAACCTAGTATGCCCATCCCTTCTTCCCTGCCCAAATTGTCACTTTATAAACCTGAATGTGTTTTGCATTTCAGTAATGTTTATGACATCTGCTACCATGGTCTTGTTCTTGCTGGTGGCAAACTCAAACTGAAGTTATTGAGGACTCAGTGGAATTATGGGAGGATAATTCTAAAGGAGCTCAAGGCTAAAAGAACTTCCAGAAAGCTGGAGTGATCCAACAAACAGCTCAGTACTCAGCAACCATACTGAAAGGGATCCAGAAGTATGGTAAGTGCATAACTTCCAGATATTGCTAAGGGTGCTAAATAGTCACCAGAGTGCAGTGCATTTCCTGATATCTGGGAAAATAGCCTTGTAGATAACTTTAATAAGAAGGTATACACAAGTAGGAAGACTTGCCTCCAAACCCCTGAACTATGAACCCCATATGTTTAAGTATCAGGGAGAACATTTAAAGAAACTCTTGGAAGAATATGGGCTACTAAATGTAGAAATCATGTTTCAGCTCCAGACCACTGTATTGGTAGGGAGACATGCCATAAAATGTGGATAAGAATCTGCAAATGCAGCATGTATAGCTGCTGCTAATGGGTTGGTCATTACGTAGCATTCATGCCTAAGAACCCAGTCTTAGCTTAAGGATGTCAAGGCACTACTTTTTAATACCACATTAGATGAGGTATTGCTCTTTGGACCTTAGTCATATGCAATTTTCAAAAAGCTGAAATAGGAAAGGGAAAACTGTGGAATCAGTGAAACACATATTTTACCCTGTAATTACCACATCCAATACAGCAGAACATTTCCAAAAAGCAATAACCCTATTACTAGAGGCAAGGCAAAAGAAAACAACCAAAAGATAAGAAGGTTCTTCAAAGAAAAAAATGGAATCAAGAAAGCAGAGGGAGATTTGGACCCAGTCACAAGTAGAAAGCAACTGTAACTGCAGTGGTCTCCTCCCTCTATTCAACCCAAAAATCTTCATGGCAGCCCTTAATCCTACTTCCACTCAAAAGATAAGGTGTGGCTTGTCCCTCTGCAACTAAAAATTGTTTAGACATAACATCAGGCAAATGAGTTCCCAACAGTGCAAAGGGTCTCCTCTGGTTCACAAAGATAGTAAGTAAACTGTTAAAGCCCATTATCTTAGAGATGCCGACACAGTGCACTGTACATCCAATGCCCAGAGGCCAAGACACAAGGAGTTTTTACTCAAGACTATTCTTTTTGCCAAGAAAAGTAGACTATGGAGTTCCAAAATCCTAAATCTTTCATAACTAAACAGATTGCTCTGAGTCTCCAAATTTACAATGCTGGCCTTACAGGCCTTTTACTCTTCCTACCAAAACAACCTTGGATGGTAACCATTAGTAGCATAGATATGGTGAGGTGAAATTGGCAGCTGCCCAGATGCAAAGTGTTAGAGGGTGCTTTCCAACCAGCCACCTATCATCCTGATCACACTTAGTGCAATACAGGCTTTTAAACACCAGTATTGCATTTGTGGTCAAACCTGAGCACTAAAGCATTCCATGCGTGGTCTAACTGTACCAACTGCTTGCTGCATTGTAACAAGCAGTATGCTACAGTTTAAATGTAAAAAAATAATTTTTAAACTAAAACCTGAATTCTGTACCACTCCATGCAGCATAAAAAATGTAGCAAATAGTTTACTACAGTTTAAAAGAGATTTTTTTTTCTTAAACTAAAACCTGAGCACCCTAGTGCTCCATGCAGGGGTGCTAACTGTAGCAACTGTTTGCTACAGTTTAAAAGAAGAAAATATGTTTTATTTCTTTATTATAATATAAAGAAGGAGGAGTGGTTGCAGAGCACAGAAATGGGACCTGAATGGCTGGAGCAGGGGGGGGGGGCATGACCTGTATCTGACTGGTGTGCCAGTAAAAACAATGGATGTTTTTGATCTCCACTTAAAGAGCTTGGGGTGGCATGGATTGGATACTGTCTGCAGGAAGCATCCTACAATTTTTTTCTCTTCACATGACAAGTTGAGGGGGTGTGGCACTAACTTGTGAGACCGGCACAGGGTACTGGTTGAGACAGCTATGCTTTTGGTAATCATAGATCTCAAAGATGCTCATCTTCACATCCCTGTACACAGACCACATACAATGTGTACAATTTGTGGTGTGAGACTAGCACTATCAGTTTGCTTCTTTCCTGTTTGGTTTAGCTACTGCATCCAGACCCTTCACAAAATGTTTGACTTCAGTAGTTCATTGCAGAACCAAGAACATCCATACCTTAGTCCTACATGGACAATTGCTTTATCCAAGCCCACAGGCAAAAAGAGATACAAACAGTCCTGGCCCATATAGTAGAATACATTCAGAAACTAAGGTACACACTGAGTCTGCAAAACTGAATCTGATCCCTGCCATAACTGGTCTTTTTTAAGGGTTCTATTAAGCAAAGACAGGACTCTTAGAAGTCATAGCTGGAGAATTCCTACAGATGTTAGGGTTCATGCTCTCCAACAAACTGCAAGTCACATTAGTGAGACTGCATCTTCTGAGGAAGCTTCAGTGGCTCCTGAATAAAACACATGGGAAAATACACCCAGTCTCTATAGAGTAGCATCCTAATCCTGCCCTGTGAAGGGGTGAAAAGTGTCACAAGTATCCAGAAATGAGGAAATGCCTTAGCTGCTACTTACCTACCCAAACATTTATCACATATGCTTCAGACAAAGCCTGCAGTGCAAATACTCAGACAGGGGTGTTGGAAATAGGAACAGCAGAAGATGCAAATCAGCATAAAAGAAATTGTGGCATTTATTCAAGCCATCAGGACATTTAAGACCTTATGGAAGCGAGGGGTGCTACATGTGATCAGACAATATAATCAGGAGGCATGCACACACACTTCTTTCTGCATGCTAGTCCTGCAGCTGAAACAGTACAGATACCACTGTGTGCTTCCTACTCACCCACACTGTAAATCTCCCTGGCACACAGTCTGAACAGAACAGCAGATCCATATGAATGGATGCTTGACAGAGATACATGTTTGCACTTTGAATTCAGGTGTTGGGTACCAGAAACAGACCCATTTGTTTCACCAGAAAATGGCCAGTTGATGAAATTCTGCTCCAGTGCCCTACCCAGACAGGCATGGGAAGTGGATATATTCTCACTGAATTGTGTAGGTGTATTTTTCTTTCTTTCTTTTTTTTTTTTTTTAAAAAGCAAGAAACATCTTTATTACATTACCATGTACGACACAGGCCATGTTACATTTATGTAAATGGCAATAAACCATAGTAACACAATCTCAGTTGCACACATTATACATTTGAAATCGTGCCGACACAATTGTAGCTGCAAACATTATACATCACCTTTAACATATCCAATCATTGTTAGTCAACCATTACATAGCTCATTCAAATCCTACCTTCTTTTAAAACTTGTTCCTTCCCTGTATGTATTGATCCCACAGTTCCCATTTTTCCTATGTAATTTGCTCCTCCACTTTTCTAAAGATATCAGTTACAGTTGATTTAACTTTGTTACTATCTTCACTACTTCTAGTAAAGTTGGTTTAGACTTGATTTCCATTTTCTAGTAATTGCTTTTTTTTGGCAGCCATCATAATTACACTCAGCAAGGCCTTACTATGTCTACGCAATTCTGAGTTTGAATCATAGGTCAAAAAAATTATTTCCCTAGTCACTCCAACTTGCTCACCCAACATCTCTGACAGAGCAGTCTGCAGGGAATTTTTGAAGTCTACCAACTCATTACACACGAGAAAATATGTTACCAGTTACCTCTTTTTGCCCCATCATGTCCAACATTTGCTGTCTACCTGAAGAAACATTTTTTGAAGTCTGCTTGGGGTATAAAAATACCCAGGTAAGCACTTCCAGGCAAAGAACTGAAATCTAGATGTTTTTTTTTCCATATTTGGGAGACATACATATATCCCGCCATTGCTTCTTTATGAATTGCTTATCTAATCTCTCTTCCCAGTCCTTCCTAACCTCTTCTGATTGATTCTTATAGTTATCATACAATATTTTATATGGTCTACTAATTATTCCTTTATTAATGGCAAATTCTGTTCTAGATTCTACTAAAAACTCTACCAGTGCTGGTCTTTCATTTAGCACCCTTTCTCTTTGCCTATAATCTGATATCAGTCCTTGATATGGAAGGCAATCTTTGGCCTGCAGTCCAAATAAGTTCTTGGCATCTTCCCATTCTATTACCTTTCCCTCTCTAGTTATTTGCTCCCAGTATCTTGGTTTCTTTGCCGGTTTTCTCCAATATATCCCCACCCCTCTTGTCTATTGTCTGTATCTCTAATTGCAGTCATCCCTATCAACAAAATCTCCTTTTCTCCATTCCTCTGTTGGTTTAGTTCTTAGAAGACCTTCTGCTACTTTATGAATGTAATATTCCATAAGATTATTGTTGTTCCCTTAAAGGTCTGCACCCCAAATCTCAGTCTCTCCCTGCTACTTATGCTTCCATCCTGTTTCATCATTATCATCTCTTTCCACTTTAAATTATAGTTTTCTTCTTGTGCTATGTATAGGAGCCATAACTTTGTTGCTCTGAAATACCCCTTCAAATTGGGCAGTCCCAAACCAGCCTGTACTATTGGAAGAACAAGCTTATCCCACTTGACTCTTGCCATCGTCCCCTCCCAGATAAAAAACCTTCAGCTCTTTATTAATTGCTATCCATAACTTCACTGGTTGATATAAATATGCCCGACCAGTGTATAAGATTAAAGGGACTAAAAACATTTTAACTACTTGTAGCTTACTATCTATATCCATATAACAGAGCTTCCATTTTCTCAGGTTTTGTATTATCTTTTTAGTCTCTTCCTACATATCCTTAACTGCCACACCAGAATTATTTTTAATCCATACTTCTAAATTCTACATTTTATCATGTCCCCATAAATATGGATATTGCTAAATCAATTTGTATGTGGATACATAATTTACTGCTATTGTGTTTATTTTTGGTTCATTCATTTTGTATTCCAAAAAATGTCAAACTCACAATATGCTCCACAGCACTGCAATGTCCCTTTCTGGTTTTGTCAGGTATAGAATAATGTCATCTACAAATAAGAGCCCGCTTTTCTTGACTACCATACCAACTATATCCTTCAATTTCTGAGTCCCTTGTTTTCTTTGCCAATGGTTCTAAATATAGTGCAAGTAACAAAGGGAAGAGAGAGGACACCCCTGCCTGGTTCCTCTGCTCAAGCAGGGAATATCAGAGAGGACCCCCCACCCATGTTAATTTTTACCTCAGATCCTTCATATGTCCTCCTAATCAACCTTATAATTTCATCAGGGGAATGCATATACTTCCACTGCTCTGCTCATAAAATCCCATCTTACTCTGTCAAATGCTTTCTCTCCATCAAGACCCACCAGCATCAGTAGTGTTTTCTTACATTCTGCTTCTCTCTGGATTATCACTGTTCTGTTTATGTTGTCAAATGTTTGCCTCCCCTCCACAAAATCACACTGAGCTATATCTATCACTTTTTGCATTAGTTTTGACAATCATTTAGCCATTATAGATTTATACACTATAATCATGATTTAGTATTGAAATGGGCTTCATGAAGCTGGATCTGGTGGATCTTTACCCTCTTTAGGTAGTACAGCTACTACTGCTTTCTTCCAGGATGTTGGTACTTCTCTTAAAATATTGTTAAAGAAATCCTTCCAGATCTTCCTCAGTTTTTCCCCATCCTAGCTTATTAACTTCCACAAAAATACCATCTAATGCTGGGGACTCTCCTGTAGATTGGTTATACATCACCATTTTTATCTCAGCTCATCCTATCCTGTTAGTAATTGAGCCTTGGCATATTTAGTTCTTCATAAACATTTCCATCTGTACTTTTTCTTGATTTCCATATTTATCTGCTTTATACAGACTTTCATAAAATTTTCAAAATATTTCTAATACTCCTACAGTATTCCTAGCAATCTTCCTTGTAATATGCTCACTAAGCTTGGAGACACCCCTTTTTACTTTCAGTTATCTGAATTGTGCTAAAAGTTTTTGTGCTGTAGTTATCAAAAAACGCAATCTTTCTAAACTCGTGCATATTATCAAGACAGTCTCTTATTTTCTGTTTAGCATTCTGTAGTTGCTCCTCTTTTTTTGTGAGATTCCTCCTATTTTGCAATACTTTAATATTTGTCAGTCCCTCTAAATAATTCTTGTTAGTTCTTAACCATATCTTCCTTTCTTAGGTTCATAGGTGTTTTCTAGACTAACAACCACAGGGGGCTTTTTAAGCATAGCTATGCATCCCATATCTCTGACAAGTTCTGATACCCTTGATAAGTGTAAGCATGGGCCTAAGAGATGAACCATTTACAGGTTGCCTGGGTCCATTAGAGTGATAGGTGCCAAACGAGGGATGAATTTCCAGTTTCCCATCCAACTGTCCAAGTTGCACTTGAATTTGGTTAGGGAGCAACTCTGCTTCACATGGATGGAGAATTCTCTGGGATACATACCTATCTCTCCAGCATGTCCTATTTATATCACAGGCAAGGTTTGTCTTTAGAACGGGTAATTCTGGTGCTGTGTTTTGTGGATATACAGGAGGTCCATCAGAGTGGGTCTGAGAGTGTCCTGTATGCCAGACATAGATCTCCCCTCAAAAGCCTGTAGGAGACAGAATACAGGGATAGGGCCTTGAGGTGGTCTGCATAGGACATTTTACTTGCACCCTGTATTCTTTTAATGAAGAACCTCTGTGGATGTTCCAGTTGTTGTATATGACTGGTTAGGTACATATCAAAAGGGGACACTGTACTCAATGATAGGTCTGGTGAATGCTGAATATAGTAGAACAATGACTTCTTTGGACTTGGAAGCCATACCTTTGTTTATAAGTTGTGCAACATAGAATGATTTTCTTACCACTGTAGACATGTGAAGGTCAAAGGTTAGATTACTATGTGTGTCCCTAAGTCCCTGACTACTGGGTCGACTCTAAGGGGTTTTGTTGTCAATATGATAGTTACCAGGGATAGATGACTTCCCAAAGGATACTATTATGCATTTCTTGGTGCGTTGTTTTAGTCCATGGCTCCTTCACCAGTTTTCTGTGTTAGCCCCTCCCTGCAGAACATTTGTGTCAGTATGGACTTCAATGACAGCTCCTAATTTGCAATCATCTACAAATTTAGTCAGCCAGAGACCACTGAGATTGGCCTTTATTTCTGAGAAATAAATGCCACAAAGGAGCAGTCCAAGGATGGATCCCTGAGGGACTCCACTTGTGACTGGCCTCTTTGTAGAGGTGGACTCCCCAATTCTAACTTCCAGGGTGCTGTCTGTGAGACAGTTGGTTATCCACCTGGTGACATACAGGTTTGTACCTAACCTCTTGAGTTTGTCAACAGTGCTCGAGTGGGGTAGTGTGTCAAATACCTTGGCCAGGTCAAGGTAGGCAGTGTGAACAATTCTGCCCTCATCTTTGCTTTGATGACCTTTTCAAAGTCCACCAGGCTGAGTAGGCATGATCTGCCCTAGACGAAACCAAAATGGGTTGGGTCCAGTGTCTGGAGGTTTACTATATATCTATTGATCATCTCCATAATTCTTTCCATGGCTTTACATACAAGACTAGTGAGACTTATGGGTCTGTAGATGGCCCACCTTTGTGCAGAGGGATGGCTGTTGCCTTTCTCCATTCTTTTATTTCCGCCCTTTTTTTAAAATTCCATTTTAATTTTATCCCACTCTGTAGCTATATTTTCAGAAGAACTAGGAGTGTTTCTCCATGAGCCTCCACTGAAAATGGGCTCTGGCCCAGTTGGACTTTCTTGGTAAACAAATGTTAAATAAAATAAATGAAGTTTTTATCTTTTCTAATAGCGCCTGAGTAATTTCCACTACTCAGTTCCTTAAATTCCTCTCTTTTCACCAGATAGGTGGGAAAATGCCAGTGTCTTGTTTTTATTTCACTACCCAGTGTTTTTATTTTAGTTATTATTGGCGCATGCTTCAATTAAATGCAAGTTCCTGTGAAATGTAAATTCTGTCTAGCCTAGTCCAGGTTTTGTTTCTTGGGGAATAATATGCAAATTCACTCCAAATTCCTAGTACTGAATTCACATTTTTAATGCCAAATATTTTCATAAATGTCTTTAAAAATCTACCCTAATTTTATACATTTCCTTTTTGGGCCCCCCAAACACATCTTCACTATTGCAAATCAAATTCCAGTCCCCACCTGTATGTAATATTCTTTGCTGAAAGCTGATTATCTCTCCCAGAGCATTCTTTATCTCTATTATAATGGTTTTTGCTGGAATATAAATACATGCCACTGTAATCCTTCTCCCTTGCCAGTAGCCCCTTAATACTACAAATCTACCATCATTGTCTTTTTTCCTCTTCTATTGCTAAAGAAATGACTTACAGCTTCAGAGCAGTCCTTGGTCAATTCTGATTGTTTCTTAAACACAAACTTGTGTTTGGATCTTTGCTCATTAGCAGCAGTACAAAAGAACTGCCTGCTCACACCCTTGTTCTTCCCCTCCCCTGTTTATTACTTTAAGCCAATCCCAAAGTTAATAAATATTACCTGTGACAGCCACCATTTTTAAAACTACAACCACCCTGCTACAGGCCCCATGAAGTTCAGCTCAGTGTCTCTCCAGTAAGAGGTTTACAACTGTATATGCTTATTTATGTTGAATTCTGCTACACAGACATCTAACATGATTTATTCTTTATTACTGGAGGTTACTATGGCACACTAGCATTGTGTTTGTCTGCACCAAGTTGTTTTTAGTACAATAGTATGTGCTATCTGTATAGTTGCACCTTGTTAACTAATATTATTCCTGTATGTGTGTTGTGTGTAGACAGCTGGTGTCTAATTATTTGTAAATAATTGTGGTGTTAGTGGTGGATAGAATCACATTATAGAATAGACACACACAGAGTGCTGCTTGCTATATTTTTATCTGTGACTGCATACCTGTCAGCTGAGGTCCCTTCTCAATGATGTGTTTTTCCATTTGGGTCAGTATCTGCATATACTAGTAGTTGATTCAAGACCTATTTTCCTGTATGCAGTAGCTATTTGCTCAGTTTGTTTTGTAATCTTTATAATGTACCTTTACCATCTCAAAAGTGCTTACTCCTCTTTTCTAGACCTAACACTACTCTAAGTTATTCAGCTGCTGTACCACCTTTATCTTTTGTCTGACCGATGGATACATTGTTATAAGAAAAGTGCAGTCTGGGTCTGAACTGTCAGCAAACACAAACAGCTAAAGTTAACTTTGTGAATGTGTCTACCCATTTGAGCTAATATTCATTATCCCTTGGAGAGCACTCTGCAGCCCCCCCCAATACACACACTCATCTTTCATTTCCCTTTTATTCCCTTCTGTTAGCAAATAGTTTCCATAACTGATCAAATACTGTGTGTTTGTTAATTTAAATTAAGACCACAGTAGCCTACTGATACAAGGTTATCCTGTTCTTCCACCTGAAAAATGATTAAGAAATGACTTACAGCTTCAGAGCAGTTCTTGGTCAATTCTGATTGTTTCTTAAACACAAACTTGTCATTGCTTGGATCTTGGCTCATCCCACTCCTTTCCCCTTGCTACACTCGGGCTCACTCTGCCGGTCCTCTCCCTGCCCCCATATCCCACCTGCCCCTCAATACGTGTAATTTAAACTTGACCAAGCCACACCCACCAGAGTTCAAACCACCAAATCTGCTTAAGTAATTATAACTAACTCCTCCCATAACAAATTACTACCGATCTACAATACATTTGCACTCGCACACAGTAGCAACTACCCAATAGAAACATACCCAATAAACACCCCAAACATAACTTCTAACATTGAATATGTGACATTATCGTCCACCCCTCCTATGCCAAAACTTCATACTACATTAACACAAATGATCCATATTACCTTCTCAGGTACCAAACCCATACTTTTTTTTTACTAATCTACTTAATCCCAAACTCACTCCCCATTATATCCCGAATAATCATGTCTACCAAACCTCTTTCACTTCTAACTCAAATACTACTACTAATTACCACGTCTTACCTAACCTATCTCACCCAACCTCTCAGTGCAAATCACCCACCCCCATTTCATACAACTAACCCAATCTCCATAATGCGCACACATTCCTCAACCTGCATATCACCCAGTCTCTACCCCTTCAATAATAGCATGCTCTTCGCCTACAAACTCTTATCTAACTCCAAAAACTCTACTCACATCTGTATTAGCCACATCCCCATAAAGCTTACACCCCATAGATTACATACCAAGCAACTCAAATACCTCTTCTGCTGTCTCATCTCTATCCTTCTCTCTGGCGACATTCACCCAAACCCTGGCCCTTCTCCCCCACACATCTCAACCTCCCAATCCCATCCTCTTCCCACAACTGGTAAACCCCTCTATTTCTCAGCTCTAAATGCTCAGAGCATATGCAACAAAATTCCTAGCCTCCATGCCTGGCTTTTCCATAACCAACCCGATATTCTGGCCATATCAGAAACCTGGCTCAAACCCCATATAAAAGACACTGAACTACCACCACCCAACTACTCAATAATTAGGAAAGATAGAACACATAAAAAAGGAGGGGGATTCGCTCTCCCCTACTCATCAGCCCACTTAGTTACCCCCATACCAAACCTATTCCCAAATTTGGCAAGGTGGAACTAACTCCAGCCCTACTTCATATAAACAAACAAGCTTATATGCATAGTCTCCCTTTAAATCCATCCTGGAGACAATATCGCAACCCTTGAAGATATTCTCTCCTGGTTCTCTAACAGCATCACTAATGAAACTATAATCCTGGGTGATGTTAATATTAACTGGTCAACAATTCAATCTCCTACAAACTCACTTAATATAAATTTGTACAACTTCACTCAGCTTATTAACTCAACAACTATGCCTTCCAAGGACTTCCTTACTGGAAGCACCCTGGACTGGATTCTAGTTTTTCATCCACATTACATCTCTGATAGTGCCCGACCCATCAGGCGACCACTTCCCCACCGTCTTCCTTCCTCCATACAACTATCTCATCATCTACACCTTCACTAGCTGTCTAAAAAAACTTTAATCTTAGCACATTCTCAAATGCACTAAAAAATGAACTGGAACCCACTAAAAACCCTTCCCTTACAAAATGCCGTTACCTACTTTAACCCAACTTTCCTCAACTTGCTCGACTCCTTTGCCCCTCTGAAAACAAAATGCATAAAAAGCAATCCTGCACCTTGGCTAACCAAAAATACCTTAGTAGCCATACAATTCCGGGATAAAGCCTGGAAACGCTACTCCAAACATAAAACTATCACCACCCTTAATGAATTTAAAACACTTTGTAACAAAGTAAAACAGTTATTTCAGACCACAAAGCCTACTTCTCTACACTCCAAATCAACCATAACACCAATTCCCTAAAATTATAACATGGAATCTCCTCCCTTCTCAACTCTGGCAAAAAAGAAAACCCCTGGCCTGATCCAGATGCCTCTGACTTGGACTTAGCCACCCAATTTAACACTTTCTTTATCAATTCCATAAGTAAACTTACATCATCCTTCACTTCCCATTTGGCTTCCCCACCCTTATTTCCATGTATCCCTCCCTTAGCATCTCCTGCTCCTAACCTCCTCCTTTCTCCTCCAACCTCATCCCTACAGCCACCATAAAAAACTTCTACTAACATTGAAACCCAGCTCCAATGCCCCTGATGATATACCCTCATATTTCTTAAAAGTTGCCGCAAAAGATATAGCTATTCCCATCTGCATTCTTATACATTGATCTATTGCTGAATGTCAAGTTCCCCAGCTCTGGAAAAAGGCCTTCATTATTCCGCTTCATAAATGTGGTAATAACAACATCACAAACTTTCGACCTATGGCTATCTTATACCCGATTTCTAAACTTCTTGAAAAATGCATCCATTTACAACCGCTACCTTACCTCATAAACAACCACCTTTTAACCCCTACTCAACATGGTTTCAGACCTGGCCACAGCACTACCACAGCTCTCCTCTCCTTCCTAGAAACAGTTAAGGCGCATGCCTCTGGCCACATCATGTCCACACTCCTCCTTGACCTCTCTAAGGCATTCAACACCATCTCTCATAACCTTATTTTCATTAAACTCTCCAAACTAAATCTATCCCACTCCTCTTCTATACCCACCCTAGTTAAATGAACCCAAGATGCATTCTACTCCACTGAGCAATGGATGATGGACAACCATCTAGCACTCAATGCTACTAAAACTAAACTCATGATATTTACTGCTTCCAAAGCCACCACCCTAGATAAAACCTCATTCTCAGTCACCAGTCAAAATAATACTCCTCTCAAAACAGTTTCTAATGCTAAACTACTAGGAGTCCTGATCAATGACCAACTAAATTTTGATAATCATCTACAAGTAAATATAAAAAAAACACACAAAAAATAGGCATGCTTTACCACCATAACCGTTACATCTCTCCCTCACCAACACTTACCTTATCCCATCCCTCCTATATGGTGCCTCTATCCTTACTAACCTGCAATCCTCCCTCAAGACTAAACCATCCTCTTGCTATAATACAATAAAATTTGCAACCAGCCATAGATCTACTTCCCATCATTGCACTGCCCTGCACCAACTGAATTGGCTTGAGCTGTCCAATTACCTCATCTATATTCAACTTGTCCAAGCACACAAACTTATTTTCACCCCCTCTCTCTGTCCCTCTCTTGCCACCACCTTTAAAATGCACCAACCAAATAGACTTTTGAGACCTAATTCCCAAAATCTAATTGAACTGCATAAACCTGCCCATCCAGCAGGCAAACATCTAATGTCCTTCTCTCTAGCACGCCATTGGAATTCCCTCCCACCTCTCATCCACACCACCAGCAGCCTCTCTTCATTCAAAATCTTACTTCACACACACACCGAACTTCACTATGGGAATGCTCTTGCTCCCACCCCACATAATCTCTCTACACTATAGCTACTCTCTATAAGCTATAATTTACAATAGCTTCCATTGTCTTGAGTATAAGGAGATGAGGTGCATGGCAAAGAGAGAGGTGGTGAAGGATAAGGCGTATGAAGAGTTGTATAAAAGGTTGGACACTAAGGAGGGAGAAAAAGACCTGTATCGATTGGCTAGATAGAGGGACCGAGCTAGTAAAGATGTGCAGCAGGTAAGGGTGATAAAGGATAATGAGGGAAACATACTCATAAGCAAGGAGAGTGTGTTGAGCAGATGGAAAAAGTACTTTGAGGGGTTGATGAATGAAGAGAATGAGAGGGAGAGAAGGTTGGATGATGTGTGGATAGTGAATCATGAAGTGCAGTGGATTAGCAAGGAGGAAGTAAGGATAGCTATGAAGAGGATGAAGAACGGAAAGGCTGTTGGTCCAGATGACATACCTGTGGAAGCATGGAGGTGTTTAGGTGAAATGGCAGTGGAGTTTTTAACTAGATTGTTTAATGAAATCTTGGAAAGTGAGAGGATGCCTGAGGAATGGAGAAAAAGTGTTTTGGTACCGATTTTTAAGAAGAAGGGTGATGTGCAGAGCTGTAGTAACTACACAGGGATTAAACTGATCAGTCACAGCATGAAGTTATGGGAAAGAGTAGTGGAAGCTAAGTTAAGAAGGGAGGTGATGATTAGTGATCGGCAGTATGGTTTCATGCCAGGAAAGAGCACTACAGATGCGATGTTTGCTCTGAGAGTGTTGATGGAGAAGTACAGAGAAGGTCAGAAGGAGTTGCATTGTGTCGTGGATTTAGAGAAAGCATATGACAGGGTGCCTAGAGAGGAGTTGTGGTATTGTATGAGGAAGTCGGGAGTGTCAGAGAAGTATGTAAGAGTGGTACAGGATATGTACGAGGGTAGTGTGACAGCGGTGAGGTCTGTGGTGGGAGTGATGGATGCGTTTAAGGTGGAGGTGGGATTACATCAAGGATCAGCTCTGAGCCCTTTTTTATTTGCAATGGTGATGGACAGGTTGACAGACGAGATCAGACAGGAGTCCCCATGGACTATGATGTTTGCAGATGACATTGTGATATGTAGTGAGAGTAGGGAACAGGTGGAGGAGACTCTGAAGAGGTGAAGATATGCTCTAGAGAGAAGAGGAATGAAGGTCAGCAGGACTAAGACAGAATATATGTGTGTGAATGAGAGGGAGGATAGAGGAATGGTGAGGATGCAGGGAGTAGAGGTGGCAAAGGTGGATGAGTTTAAATACTTGGGATCAACAGTTCAGAGTAATGGTGAGTGTGGAAGAGAGATGAAGAGAGTACAGGTAGGATGGAGTGGGTGGAGAAGTGTGTCAGGAGTGATTTGTGACAGACGAGTACCAGTAAGAGTGAAAGGGAAGGTCTACAAGAGTGTAGTGAGACCAGCTGTTATATGGGTTGGAGACAGTGACATTGACAAAAAGGCAGGAGTCAGAGCTTGACGTGGCAGAGTTGAAGATGTTAAGATTTGCACTGGGTGTGACAAGGATGGACAGGATTAGGAATAAGTATATTAGAGGGTCAGCCCAGGTTGGAAGGTTTGGAGACAAAGCCAGAGAGGCAAGATTACGTTGGTTTGGACATGTGCTGAGGAGAGATGCAGAGTACATTGGGAAAAAGATGCTAAGGATGAAGCTGCCAGGTAAGAGGAAAAGAGGCAGGCCTAAGATAAGGTTTATGGATGTGGTGAGAGAGGACATGCAGGTGGTTGGTGTGACAGAGCAAGATGCAGAGGACAGAAAGAAATGGAAACAGCTGATCTGCTGTGGCGACCCCTAACGGGAGCAGCCGAAAGAAGAAGAAGCTTTCATTGTCTTGTACCCCTAATAAACTCTAGGAATTAGCATAACTCCTACAATGGTACAATTCAGTAGCCTAGAAATTAACTGCATGATTTAGCATAACTGTTAAAAAATTTAGACGGTTTCTGTTATTGCATTGTGCTAATATGTTAAACTGTTAAAAACTTTGAAAATATTACTCTTGTTGCATTGTACTAATATGTGTTTTTCTATGTGTTTAATTTTGCTTCATTTGTGCACATTACATTACTCTAATAACTTACTCTAATGTTAAATCTGTAATCTGTAATTTGTAATTTTGTGGAGCTTTTCTCCTCAGGACCCGATTAAAGATGGGCTCCTCGTGGCCCAATGGACTATCCTGGCAACCAAAATATAAATAAATAAATAAATAAATAAATAAATAAAATAAATATTGGAGCTCCTCTTGCGATTAGTGTAAGTAAGCCTTTCTTCCTTTGCTCCAGGTATTCTGCTGAATAACCATCCTGAAAACATTTCTTTATCAAATTCAAATGTTCAATTTTTTCCAAGTGCATCTCCTGTAGCATAGCTATTTACATTCTACATTTTTAAAATAGTTCACTACTCTTTCTTTTTTGTATTTATCTGTCAGACCATTAAAGTTTTATGACATTATAGAAATAATCATATTCTTGATGGATTATTATTCCCACCTTTTATGTTAAGTGTCTAGTTCCAGCTTTTCTGTTACATGCATGTATGCACTGTTTGGCAGACTAATCTTTTATACAACTATTTCTTGTCCATTTGAGCCCAATACTCACCTGAAATCTACTAACTTAATAACACACACAACTATGTACATCTTCATATATTGAAGATTTACCCCCTTAATAGAAACATAAGTTTCAAATGGATAGCCACACACACAGTCTCAAGCTAAACAGAAAGAAAGCTCATCTGTGCTAAGACGCATGGTTGAGCCTGTGATTTTGTTAAGTGCTATCTGGTGTTTGCCTTATCTTTACAGCTCTCACAGCTGGGAAAACACTTGAATGCTTTTAGAAAACATTTTCTCCAAGCCATTTCTCTATCAGATTGTCTGCTAATGACACAAGAATGAGATACAGGACTGTTTACTAGAAAAAAGACCTTATAATACTCAATTTTCTTTTTTATGTGCTTACTTTATGTCAAAACTTACTACTATATAAAGCTAAGGACCTTAACACAGTCATTCCCCTATATAACAATGAGAAAAAGCACACTGATTTTTCTTTTGTCATGCTCTTTTAACCAGATCCTCCTTTTTTAATAATACAGTGCCTACATTTGTTAAAAATGAACGAGAAAGAAAAGGAAAAAAAAAAAAACAGGGGCAACTGTTTACTTTAGTATTCCTATTACAGTTGAAAATAACTGAGAAACTTTATAGCATGCAGATATCATGCAGTATACACAGATTGCTGTTAAGAATACAACTTTGTTTTACTTACAGTTAACTCTTTCCTTCCTCTTCCCCTCTCCTAAGTGCTCCTCAAAACATTAATGGTGTGAAGTAGGGCACATGCTTTAGAGACCCCTACAAGTTTAACAAAGTCCAATATTTCCAGACTTTGTTCTTTTCCTGTTCATCTCCATCTCCCAAACTCTGTATCTGCTTCATCTCCAGTGCACTCTCAATTTTTCTAGTCAACTTCTGTGCCTTTTTCCCTCTCAATCATTTTCTGTTGAAACACTGGGAAAGGTTTCACTGGCACAGTCTCTCTGTGGTCCTTATTACCAGAACAAGAAGCAGAATCTCCTGTTTCACAGCTCACTTTTTGTTGGACAAACTTTTGTATTTAGTACTTAGCATGTACTTCATCAAAAAATGTTTTTGTTCTTCCAGGGAAACATATTTTGAGAACAGTCTGGTACAGCAGTTTGAATCTCATGCCTGCTTCTCTGCATTCCCTGTATAATGGAATAAATGTATTCCTCTTTTGCCTGGTGTGCAATGAGTAGTCATTCTCCACAATCTGCTGTCTCCCCTTTTTAGTACTTTGTCCTTCTGCCACTATTTTGTCAGATTCAACTCCTTCTGATGGTGACATTGTATTTTTACTATTAAAGTTCTAGGTTGTTTTCTCATAGCCAGGTTTGGAGCGTACACACAATGTGCCATTTCAATTAGCTACTGTTGTGGAATAGCAGTCCAATTGCTTATTTGTACTTTCATAAAATTAATACAGTCTGTTCCTTCCAGCTTCTCTGGTACTGCAGAAAATCTCAGGTTTTCCCTATATGCTCTGTCCTCTAATTCTATTTTTTTAAACATCTCTTCTTGTGCAGTCTCATATTCGCTAGCCTTTTCTTCATTTTGATCTCTGAGTTCAATCACCTTATCTGAATATCTGTCCAAAGCTTCTTCCATCTTTTTATTGTTTTTGTTGATAGACTCCACCAGTGTTTCATTTATTTTAACCAGGTCTGTGTGCAGCTGCTTTATACTTTCCTCTAGATTACCGGAAGTCATGACTGGAACTTGCACTGCTTCTTTTCAAACAACTGCAGTACTTTTCCCACTCTGTGTTTTTCTCTCAACTTCTGTAGCTGATTTTCCTCCAGGTCCTTTACATTTCTTTTTTCCTGGCATCTAGGCAGTGCACGTACTAGTCAGTTACTGAAATTTACCCAGACATTATGGTGTATTTTTCATTCCCTTTCTCCAATATCCTTATTCTTATCGGTAAATTAGAAGATAAGGGAGGACAAGCCAGTAATTATTTTCATGTCCTGTTCTAGTAAATACAACACTACTAGTTCTCACTGCATAGGGTAATGGTGGCATGTCTATTTTTGCAACAGCATGTAGTTCTCATGGCACAACTCAGAGGTCCCTGGTATACCCAAATGTAACCATGCTAATATTAAGTGAATGGAACATTTGATTGCATGAGGGATGCTAACATGAATAAGAACATCACACCTAGCTACCTGGAAGAGGTTTTCTTTGGTATTAACAGGGAAACAAGGACCCGAAAGGAGTATGGGTATCATTCATTCTGCAGTATGTATCCAAACTGTATGCCTTAGGAATGTTATATACTCCAATTAAAATGCACTTGTCTGTTACCTGCGCTGCCTGCCAACAGATCCCTCTCTTGCAATAAGATCGCCTTTAAAACATTTTCTGAAGGACATCTTCCATTTAAGACCATGTGTGTCCTCCCAAACCTCCTGTAACAGAGGCACATGGGATATATGCAAATGACCCTTATGAACATCAGGTGTTTCAGCTATATGGCAATTCTGATTGCCCATGACTTTTACATTTGAAGTCATTTTAATGGACAATTTCAGGGCAATAAAGCCAAACCCCACTAGCAATGATTATGCATATTTCGGCCTTATTATGACCTCATCAGCATAGCATAAGCAGAGTGTTTAACTAAGCATAAGAAACACAGAGTTGTTATACCCAGCTGATGTCCATTATCATTAGGGTGACTGCAAAATATCCTAACTAACAAAACAAAGAGTTAGAAGGTCACACTGAAAAAACAATCAGAAAAAACTAAATGAAAACTACAGCCAAGCTAGAAGTCGTTTTAATGGACAATTTCAGGCCAATAAAGCCAAACCCTTCTAGTTATGGATATGCGTATTTCGGCCTTATTATGACCTCATCAGCAAGAATTATACATCACAAACCATATTGACATAATTTTAGTTGCAAACATTATACATCACTTATAATCTACCTAAGCATTGTTAGTCAAACACGTATCTCACTTAAATCCTGCATTCTTTTAAACTGCATTCCTCCCCTGTATGTACTGTTACCACTATTTCCATTTTCTTTCTATGTAATTTGCTCCCAACATTTTTTAAACATCCCAATTCTAGTTGTTTTATCTCTGTTACTATATTCATTACTTCTAGTACAGTTGGTTTAGACTTTGACTTCCATTTTCTAGTAACTGCTTTTTTGGCAGCCACCATAATTAGACTCAGCAAGGCCTTACTATGTCTAGGTAATTCTGATTCTTTACCATAGCTCAGAAAAAAATTTCCGTAGATAAACCAATTTGCTCACTCAGTACCTCTGATAGAGTAGTTTGTCAACACATTACACTCCCAGAAAATATGGTTCCAATTACCTCTTTCTTCCCCGTCACACCTCCAACATTTGCTATATACCTGAGGTAAAATTCTCTGGAGTCTACTTGGGTTATAAAAATATCTATGTAAACATTTCCAAGCAAAAATCCTAAAATCTTCTAGATTTTCTTGCATATTTGGGAGACATACACATTTCCTCCCATTGTTTCTTTATGACCTGTTTATCCAATCTCTCTTCCCATTCCTTTCTAACCTCCTCTGATTGATCCTTAGAGTTATCATGTAATACTGTAAACGCACTAATTATTCCCTTTTGTATGGCAGTTTGCCATATAGCTGAAACACCTGATGTTCTACTAAAAAATTTACCAGTGCTTTTCTTTCGTTTAGGATCCCCTACTACTTTCTCTTTCCCTATACTTTGATATCAATCCTTGATAAGGAAGACAGTCTCTAATATGCAGTCCAAATACATTCTTGGCATCTTCTCATTCTATCATTTTTCCCTGTCTAGTTATTTGCTCCCAATACCTTGGTTACTTAGGCCATTTTCTCCAGTAAATTCCAGCCCCCTCTTTCCTATTGTCTATATCCCTAATTGCAGTCATCCCTATTGGCAGAATCTCCTTTCCCATGTTGGCTTAGTTCTTACAATAGTCTCTATTTTATGGATATAATATTCTGTGTTCTTGTTGTTCTCTTTAAAAAAAACGGCATCCAAAATCTCAATTTCTACTTGTTTCTTGAGCTTCTCCCCTGTTTCAGCATCATCCCTTTCCACTTTGAATTATAGTTTTCTGCTTGTGCTATGTATAGGAGCCTTCACTGTGTAGCTCTGAAATACCCCTTCAAATTGGGTAATCCAAATCTGCCATGTTCTACTGGAAGAATCAGGTTATCCCACTTGACACTTGCCATCTTCCCCTCCTGGATAAAGTCCTTCAGCTCTTTATTAATTGCTATCCACAACTTCTCTGGTTGATAAAAATATGCCTGACGTGTGTATAAGACTAAAGGGACTAAAAACATTTTGACTACTTGCATCTTACTATCCATATTTATATAACAAATCTTCCATTTTCTGTTTTTGTATTATCTTTTAAGTTTCTTTCCACATATCCTTAGCTGCCACACCAGAATCGTTTTTAAACCATACTCCTAAATATTTCATTTTATCATGTCCCCATAAATACAGATACTGCTGGGCCAATTTTTGTGGGTACATAATTTACCACTCTCGCCTTTGTTTTAGCTTCATTAATGTTGTGTCCTGAAAAGATCTGAAACGGTCTCAAAATCTTCCACAACACTGTCTCTTTCTGGTTTTGTCAGGTATAAAATTATCATCTGTAAATAGAAGCAGCTTTTCTTGACTACCACACCAATTATTGAATTTCTGAGTCCCTTATTTTCTTTGACAATGGTTCTAAATATAATGCAAATAAAGGGGAAAGAGGACACCCCTGCCTGGTTACTCTGTTCAAGCAGAAACTATCAGAAAGGACCCACCCACTTTAATTTTCCACCTCTTACATCTTCCTAATCAATCTTATATTTTTTTCAGGAAATGCTAATGCTTCCATTGCATTGCTCAGATGTTACAGGTTACTCAGTCAAATGCTTTCTCTGCATCAAGACCTGCCAGCAACAATGGTATTTTTTTACATTGTGCTTCCTTCTGGATCATCAATGCTCTGTTAATGTTGTCAAATGTTTGCCAAACCACACTGAACCAGCTCTATCAATTTTGGCATTACTTTGGTCATTGTTAGCCATTGTAGACATGAACACTTTATAGTCATGTCACAAAAATGCCAGGAAAGTGATGTTTTTTAACTATCACCATTTATTCACTTTAAACGCAAAAATAAAGTACATTTTTCGTTCCACCAAATTGCGAAACTTCTTCAGAAAAAACACTACTCACAATGACGCTTATATTTATAACTTCTTAGGTATTTCCTACTAAATTGGCACCAAAAACAAATCAAGTAGCAATTTAATTTACTTAAGTTATCTTAACCATAAATATGAAATACTATGAATTTAAATAAATATGAATAAATATAAATAAAATATTCTAAACTTCTCAAATCAGTGAACAAATTTCAGTCAAGTGCAGGCACACAAATTTAATTCCGAAAAACATTTAAAAATTATTATTTTTAAAAAATAATAATATATATATATATATATTTATAAACATATATATATATATATATATATATATATATATATATATATATATATATACACACACACCCATACTTCATAAATTTCATAAATAATACCATTTCTATTAAAATTATGAAATAGCCATTATAAGGGTGCGTTTTTAACAAATCAAATTGTATTATACTTTATACATAAATTTCCCATTTAACAACACAGCAAATTTATCGAAAATATCAAAAATATCAGATTTATGACTTTTATAAAATTATACATCAGTCATATATTCACTTTTAGAAATACATTATATTAATACATATATGTAATATAAATACTCAAAATACTAAAAAGACATTCATATATAATTATAAGTATAAATACAATATAAATAAAAATGTATAAATATTTATCTCATCTGGCTTTTTAGCTTTAACAAGCACATTATATTGCATTTGTCATTTACACCTGGATACACATAGGCATTAAGCCTAATTTGCCATAAAAGTTAAATTTTCTCAAGCATTAATGATACAGGTCCACCTCTTTCATCTTGATTTACTTGTATAATTTTAAACTTAAACTTATGACTAGGGAACATTATTATGTGTCTTGCTAAAGCATTTTCTTCTTTATGCTGATTTGACTTTATAGTCATGGTTTAGCATTGAAATGGGCCTGTATAAGATGGGTTTGATGAATCTTGACCCTCTTTAGGTATTACAGCTACTATGGCTTTCTTCCAGGATGTTGGTACTTCTCCTCCTCTTAAAATATTGTTAAACAAAGCCTTCCAGATCTTTATCAGTTTTTTTCCCTCCTAGCTTCCAAACTTCCACAGGAGTACCATCTATTCCTGGGGACTTTCCTGGAGATTGGTTATACATCACAATTTTTATCTCATCTCCTCCTACCCTAACCATTAGTAATTAAGCCTCATCTACCTCTAACATTGGCATATTTAATTCTTCCATAAACACTTCCACTTGTATCATTTTTGATTTCTATATTTCCCTGCTTTATACAGACTTTCATAGAATTTCCAAAATATTTCTAATACCTCTACAGGATCCCTTGTTACCAGCTCCCTAAGATTGGCAACAGCCCTTTCTACCTTCTGTTGCCTGAGTGGCTGTGCTAAAAGTTTTTGTGCTCTATTGTTATCAAAGAACAGTTGCTTAACGTCAATCTTTCTGCACATGTGCATCCTATTGAGGTAATACCTTACTTTCTGCTTAGCATTCTGCAGTCGATCCTTTTCTTGTTGTGAGAATCCTCCTATTCTGCAATACTTTAACATTTGTCAGTCCCACTAAATAATTATTGTTACTTCTTAAGCATAGCTCCCTTTCCTTTATTTCCCAATTTTTAAACTTCATCTTAAATGTTATCCCACTCCCTAACTATATTTTCAGAATAAATTTATATCCTCTCTAATAACTCCTGAATAATCTTCACTACCCATTCCTTAAATTCCTCTCTTTTCAACAGATAGGTGGGAAAGCACCACTGTCTCATTTTTATTTCATTATCATGTGTTTTTATTTTACTTATTATTGGTGCATGATCTGAAATGGTTATTGGGTGCATATCAATGCCTTTAATAAAATGCACATGTTCTTGTGAAATTTAAATTTTGTCTAGCCTAGCCCAGTTTTTATATCTTGGGGAATAATATTTAAATTCACTTTGAACTCCTATTACCAAATTCACATCTTCCATGCCAAATATTTTCATACATTTCTTCAAATATCTACCCTCCTTTTTACTTTCCATTCTGAACCCCCCAGACACATCTTCAAATCACATTCCAGTCCCCACCTAGAAGTAATATTCCTTGCTGAAAACAGATTATTTCTCCCAGAATGTTCTTAAGCTCCATTATAGCAGTTTTAGGTGGAATATAAATATATGCCAGTATAATCCTCCTCCCTTGCCTGTAGCCCCTTAGCACCACAAATCTATCATTATTATTTTTGTAGCCTCTTCTATCACTACTGGAGCTCTTCCTGTAATTAATATAAGTACTCCTCTTTTCCTTTGGAGTAGGCAGCGGTAGCGTTGTTGCCTCACAGCAAGAGGTTCTCCTGTTCGATTCTCGGCTGGAGTGCGGGGAGTGCCTTCTGTGTGGAGTCTGCATGTTCTCCCCACAGTTGGATGGGCGTTCAAAAGACATGCGTAAATGGGCGTGGCTTCATTTAAGGTTGGACGTTGAGCTGGCACCTCGGCGTTCCTGAAAATCTGCTGCCAATCATTAGTGGACCAGAGTTCCGCTGTGGTGACCCCTAACTGGGAAAAGCCGAAAGACAAAACTCCTCTTTTCCTTTGTGCCAGGTATTCTGCTGAATAACCACCCTGAAAACCTTTCTTTATCAAATTCACGTTTAGCTCTTTCTAAGTGTGTCTCCAGTAATATAGTTATTTGCACTCTACAGTTTTTAATATAGTTCACTACTCTGTTTTGTATTTATCTGTGAGACCATTGACATTTAAAGCCATTACAGGAAGCACAATTGCATTAAAAAGTTATTATTCCCATATTTTATGTAGAACACCTTTTATTACTTGACTAGTTCCATCTTTTCTGTTACATGCATACATTGTTTGGCACATTGAACTTTTACATAGTTGTTTCTTGTCATATCCATTTGAGCCTATGTCACATCTTACAAAACTTTTTGTTTAGTTGAAAGCCCACAAAAAAAAAAAAAAACCTATTAATACTAGCAGACAAAACTATGTACATCTTCAGATATTGAAGTTTTACCTTCCTAATAAGAAAAACGTCCCAAACTGACTCAAACTTGACAATCTAAAAGAAAGGTTATACATGCTAAAACACAGTGCAGCCTGTGTTTCTATCAAGTGCTAATTGGTTTTGTCTTAGCTTTATACATACAAAAAGCGAACTGAAACAAGGCCAGGTTAATAACTTCATTTGATTAGCACTTTCAGGAGTAATCCACCCGCTTCTTCAGACCATAAAACAAAAACTGAAACGTTTCTCTAAAATAGGAGGACCGATCACACATTTCTGTTTTATGGTCTGAAGAAGCTGGTGGATTACTTATGAAAGCACTAACAAAATAAAGTTATGAACCTGGCCATGTTTTGGTTAGTCAGCTCGCTTTTTGTATGTTTAATTTTCACAGTATTTTCTGATGAGCCATTCATCCTAGTCACTGGTGTTTTTGTTGGCATTTATCTTAACTTTATTAGCTCTCCCAGGTGGGAAAACCCCTGAATGCTTTCAGAGTACATTATGTCCTAGCTAATTTCCCTTTTCATCAGCCAATCATTCTCCACTAGACTGTAGCCAGTTTCTCTATCAGATTGGCTCCATAAGAGACATGAGAACCAGACAGCCAGTTTCTGTTTATCAGATTATTTCCATGGAAACATGAACACCAGCTGTAGAATTGCTACTAAGCAAACGTGTATTGGCTAGAAAAAAGCCTCATAATATTCAATATTATTTTTTCATTTACTTGGTCTCTTAAAACTCGTTACCAAATCAATCTAAGGTCCTTAACCCAGTCATTCCCCTATGCAAGAATCAGAAAAAGCACATTCATTTTTCTCATCATGCTTTTTTACCAGGCTTTTTCCTTTGACATTGCATTGCCAACATTTCTACTTTCTGCTACTTTATGAATATAACATTCATATGATTATTGTTATACTCCTTAAAGCTCTGCATCCAAAATCTGTCTCTCTCCTTGTTTCTTGAGCTTCCTCCCGTTTCATTATCATCCCTTTCCACTTTGAATTCTAGGTTTTTGCTTGTGCTATGTATATCAGCCATAACTGTGTAGCTCCGAAATACCCCTTCAAATCAAGTAATCCCAATCTATCTTGTACTGGAAGAATCAGCTTATCCCACTTGACTCTTGCAGTCTTCCCCTCCCAGGTAAAATCCTTCAGCTCTTTATTAATTGCTGTCCACAACTTCACCTCTAGTTTATAAAAATATACTTGACCTGTGTATAAGAATAAAGGGACTAAAACATTTTAACTGCTTATAATCTTACTATCCATATCACAGAGTGTTTAGTTGTATTATCTTTTGTTTAGTCTCTTCCCACATATCCTTAGCTGCCACACTGGAATAATTTTTATCGATACTCTTAAATATTTCATTTTATTATGCCCCCATAAATACAGATACTGCTGAAGCAATACGTGTGTGGGTAAATAATTTACCCCTAATGCCTTTGTTTTAGCTTCATTAATTCTGTATCCTGAAAAAATTTGAAATGGTCTCAAAATGTTCCACAACACTGTAATATTTTATTATACCCTTGAATTTCTGAGTATCTTATTTTTTTGCGAATGGTTCTAAATATAATGCAAATAAAGGGGAAAGGGGACACCCATACCTGGTTTATCAGAGAGGACCCCATCCACTTAAATTTTTACCTCCAATCCCTAATATATCCCCCTAACCACCCTTATAATTATATCATGGAATGCAAATAAATTCTTGGTGTCTTCCCATTCAAATGCTTTTTCTGCATCAAGGCCCACCAACACCAGTGGTATTTTCTTAAATTCTGCTTCCCTGTGGATTATCAGTGTTCTGTTAATGTTGTCAAATGTTTGACTCCCCTCAACAAAATCACACTGATTCATATCTATCAATTTTAGCATCACTTTTGCCATTCTTTTAGGCATTACAGATATAAATGCTATAATCATTGTTTAGTATTGAAATGGGGCTATATGAAGCTGGATCTGGTGGATCCTTACCCTCTTTAGGTAGTACAGCTACTACCGCTTTCTTCCAGGATGTTGGTACTTCTTCTCTTAAAATATTATTAAACAAAACCTTCCAGATCTTATTCAGTTTTCCCCCTAGCTTCCAAACTTCCACAGGAATACAATCTAAGTCTGGGGACTTTCCTGTAGATTGGTTATACATCACTATTTTATCTCATTTCCTCCTATCCTGTTAGTAATTGAGCCTTATACTTAACTCTTCAATAAACATTTCCATTTGTACCTTTTCTTGATTTCCATATTTCTCTGCTTTATACACTTTCATAAAATTTCAGAAATATTTCTAATACCTCTCCAGGATCTTGTTACCTTCATTGTTATAGGCTTCCTAAGCTTGGCAACAGCCTTTCCTACTTTCTGCTGCCTGAGTCAGCATGCTAAATGTTTTTATGCTTTAGAGTGATCAAAAAACAGTTGCTTAATAGCAATCTTTCTAAACTCATGCAGATTGAGTTAATCCCTTTTTTCTGTTTAGCATTCTACAGTTGTTCCTCAACTTGTTCTGTGAGATTCTGCAATACTTTAGCATGTCAGGCCCTCTAAATAATGTTGTTACTTCTTAACCATATCTCCCTCTCTGTTATTTCCACCCAGTTTTTAAACTCCACTTTAATTTTATGCCAGTCCCTAGCTATTTTTTTCAGAATAATTTTCTCTCTTCCCTACGCTCTCACTACCCATTCCATAAATTATTCTCTTTTCAGCAGATAAGTGAGAAAGCACCAGTGTCTAATTTTTATTTCATTACTCTGGGGTTTTATTTTAACTATTGGTGAGTGATATGAAAGTTATTGGATGCATATCAAATCTTGGGAAATGTAACTTCTGTCTATCCTAGCCCAGTTTCTGTATCTTGGGGTATATGTAAATTCACTCCAAAATCCTTCTACTGAATCCACATCTTCCATGACTATTTTCATAAATTTCTTGAAAAACTTACCCTCCTTTGTTATATTTTCCCTAATTCCCCCAAAAGTACAGTTTTGTACCTACCATAAATGTAGATGTTCGAGTGTATATACTGCTGCAGTTATCACACTTGGGTTATCCTGACGTCAGGTGGTCCCACAGTCGGCCGA